>NC_081784.1:22733705-22918705 GCF_963082965.1 Carassius carassius
GTTGACCTCTTTAATGTAATAATGTATGTCAAAGCTGGAATGATCACTGTGCATGGAGGGAAGGTTTGCTGTGATATCAGTTTCTCCATCCTGTCCACTTTCTATGTGAGGAACTCCTCGACTCTCCCGTTCAGCTCTTATAACACGGATATCCGGGGTAAAGAAAGGATAAGATGAGCATTCCAAGAACAGGTGTGACTTTAGTTGTTTTATGTACCACTCCCAACTACACTGTAAAAAAAATATGCAGCAGAGAACACTTTGAGAAGACTTATAGCAACCAGTTGCATTACTTTTTTTTTGTTGTTGGTTTTTTTTTTTTTTTTACTTTAACTCAACTTAGAGTTTCATAATCTCAGAAGTAATCATCATAATTTACTTGTGAATCCAAGTTTAATAAGCTATATATGATTCTAAATGACTTCAGTGTTAATATTGCATATTAATAATGTAAACCACTCTTATTTTGGAAGACCCTAAACACATTAAACACTAAACAGTTAAAGGTGACCTTGCTTAACTTGTGTACAAACTCAAAAGGTCATACAGTTTGTCTGTATGCACCTAAATAAGTTTATAAAACTCTTTATTCACTTTTTTTAAACCAAACATATTAAAACACTTAACAGAGCCCATTTTGACGAACAAATATTTGCATGTGCCCTTAAGTCCACATGCTTTAACCAAAAAAATATTTAAGTGCAAGTGATTATTGGTGATCAGTGCTGTTTAATATTTGAAGTTGCTCAAACTAATTTGGGTAAAAGACACTTTCATGTAGAAGCAACTTATTCTACAATCTGTCAACCTTCAAAATAGAGTTTGTCTGACAGAATGGAAGTTGGAAATCTTACAGTGTACTTATACTATTGTTTATGACTCATTGGGTTGGTTCACTAGGGGGCACTGAAGTCCTGTGCTTTTTCTCCTTCCAGTCCTCTATTCCAGTCATTAATCTCTGTCGCATGTTGGCCTACAATGCATGGACACCTTCCAGCCCCTTAAATGTTCTGGATGTTCCACCTAACTCCCTGATGGCCTTTGTTTGTTTGTGTTCTGCTTCTATCCTCAATCCACGTTTTTATCCACCCTCCCAAAGACTTACTCTTTTGTTGGCGGTTTCAACTCTTCACTTTGGCTGATAGCCTCAAACCCTTGACAAGCATTGGGGCTGACGCCCAGAGGGTTAACACACTTCAACACGTTTATCTTTTCTGTAGTAGAGGGAATGCTAACAACATCTTGCCCAAGCACGCACCAACGTCGACACAATTCTTCACACCCTCTCCATTGCTGCAGGGTTGACCGTGACCCCTGATCCCTGGCCCCCGCAGGACAGGCCGGGTGGGCCCTCCTGCTGTGTAGACTGCACTGCATCAGCTCCCTAATCTCATCCAAACCAGTGAGGCATGAGCTGTTGCAAGAATGTCCAGATGCATTCTGGGATTGAACACAGAGAGGTCACAGATGGAGTGAGGAATGACTAAACAGGAGTGGCACTGACCTCGTTGAAGAACAATAATGGCTCACTCATGAGATCATGGTTTGTTATGATTAATCGGTGTGCTGATTGGACTTAATTGGAAAATTGAGGGGGCCGTAATGACACAACCCTCTTCAAAGAGCCCATGTGGTTCCAGGTCAGCTGACCATGGCATTTCACTTCAAGATTACACTGGGATTTTCTAAAGAGACGCTGAATCTTAAGTGGTCGCTGAGATACTGAGAGTAATAAAATTAAGTCTTTACTGTCAGTTCAATATAGAGTTAAAAATGTCATGTGTTTCTTTGAAGTAACTAATTAAAATGTAAATCATGCACCACATTTTTATGCGTGTGTGTGTACCTAAAGTAAGAGATCTTTTATTTGTTTATCAAACACACATTTGTTGAGTTTTAGTAGCTGTACTCTTCCAGATTCATTAATGTAAGTGGGATTTGTTTTTGTGTCTTGAATCGGTTTGCTATTCAGACATGTTTTACATTAGTCTTCATGTTTTAACTTACTATAAAAAAAATTCTAATTGATCTACTTACCATTATAAACGGCATTTACATGGACCCTACTAATCCGATCGTAATAGGTCTAGAAGCACAATCGGAATAAAAAAAGTCACATGTAAACATGTCGATCGAATTGAATTGGCCATATTCTGACTAAAATTTTGATCCGATTGTAAGGGGTGGTTTATTCCTTTTTGTAATCCCACTGAGAGGACATGTAAACACCGAAACCGAAACCGAAACTGGAATGTACTGCAAATGCACAGTGATGTAGAACTAGCGTAATAAAGTATGACACGCAGAACGAGCTGTTCTTCCTGGTGAATAAAGTGTCATAAATAAGTATCCCGTCATTATAAAACTCCCTTTCACTCAGCGTATGTGAAGTGGAGCAGGACAACATTCCACCAGAGTCCTTGTTTAAGACTCTCATCCGCAAATGACAAAAGTAAGCAGCAAAGCACAACCGGTCATGTGCTGGTTGTTGCCTAATTAGATCCCAAAGTAAATAAATGTCACGTGTGCGTTTTAAAACAATATGCGACAGCAGCAGGAAACTCTGCATATTCATGCAGTATGCGCATAGAGCAAATCCGATCAGAAGCTTGTAACATATAAACGCGCATATCAACCCGATCACTTTATTTAGCGTTCATGTAAACACTACGTTCGGATTCGTCAATCTGAATTAATTCAAGTTTTTATTTATTTATTTCTCTCTCTCTCTCTCTCTCTCTCTCTCTCTCTCTCTCTCTTTGGATTAGATCAAATGAGTCAAATTACAGTTTGAAAACAAATGATACTCATCTTAGTTAAACACTAAAACAAAACTTTTCCCTTTGTTGTTGTTTGGCTATTCTCCTTTGCAAAAATGGTGCTTTTGTTAATTTGTGTTTGCTTGGTCTTATCAGAATACAAAGAGCGTTTGCTTGTTCGTCAGACGTTTATTGGGTGACCTCAGTCAGAAAAGAAAGAGTTTGTTTCCTGTTTTCACGATCTGAATGTGCTTTACGTTACATAAACAAATTAGCTGAAGAAATACTGTAGTGTAGTGTGTGTGTGTGTGTGTGTGTGTGTGTGTGGTCTGCGTTTGTGGTTACAATGGCCCTATGCTTCACACTCAAGCGCATTGCACATGATATGCTAACTTATATCACTTTACATTCATTTGTGAATGTAAGTTATGACGAATGGGAGTGGTTAAAGACGGTTTGAGCTCGACAGGCTGCATTTATGGACATCTTGGAAGTGTTTTTTCAGGAAGACACTAATCCATACTGACGGTATGCAGGGTTGTGTTGAGCTTAACTGTAACCACATCTGCCCACGCCAGAGCTCATTTGAGTATGTGTGTGTTGCTAGCATGCAGCATGTGGCCAGGCTGCAGATGAAGCTGACCCTCCTTGTTACCATGACAGCGCCCTGGCCTAAGTTCAGACCAGACTATGTGCATTAGCGGTTGAAACAGGATGTGGTGTGTTTGTGTGTGTTTTTCATAGCTCAAGTCACAACATGTGTGTTTGAAAACATGGCTCTTGAGCTAAAGTAAGCCCTGTATGGGCTGTTTCAGTTAGACATGAAAAAGGTTTTATTGGAAGGTCTATCTCAAACACAGAGGCTTAGCTAAATAAAGATACGTTTATGCGTGTGTGACACATGCATACACTTTCACTGTCTGACTTGCCCTCACTTAACACATACGCATTTGTCTTGAGCGAGATTCCCAGGGTTTATTCCAGCGGCGCTGCTTTCTAAGGAATAAACAAACAGGTCCGGTGAGCCATGTGTCCCTGCAGCGCTCCATCAGAGGCTGAGCTAATGAGAGCTTTATAGAGCTGTAAAGAGCACAGACTTTAGGAAGTGGTTAACAAACCAGACCTTTTAAAGGTCTCAGTCTCTCCTTGTGTCACTTAGGCTTTGTTCCAAAATCTAGTGAGCTGCCTACGTAGGCAGCAACGTTCCTGACAAAAGGGGGTTCAAAAAAGGAAATGCCTTCTTTTGGAAGAATGGCATGTATCTATGGCAGAGGACACACTCCTATAGTGCGAAATGATAATTACAAATATTTTTCATTGTAATATTGTAATGTTTACCCTGAAAATCCTGACATATGCAGTAGGTCAGAAAAATCAGACTTTTTTTTTTTTTTTTTTTGAGTATTAAATATGTTTGTTTTTGTTGTGTATCATATTTGATGCATTAGGATTTTATGGCTCATATAGTTTGATATAGTGAGAATCTGGAGCTCATATTCAAAGGAAAAAGCACCTCAGTTTTAGCTGAACAAAAATAAATCATTTGGTGCAGCTGCTGATATTTATATGCTTAAGTAAAATGAAATTCTGATAGCGTGTGATGTAAATCAGTGAGTTCTTTATAACTGTATAGCAGACTACTTGCATTAAATCTACAGAACGCGATATCTCCCAGTAATATGTCTTGGTAGGATGATGTTTAAAAGATATTCAGATATTTTTGTATTTCTTTATTGTTAAATGTTGGTGCAATGTCTGCAGCTCTGCATAGAGGACATACAGATGGACAGATCAATCAAATAATTTCCAACTAATCCTAAACTTTTCTTCACTGAATCATGAAAAACGTTGTCATCTTTTTCCGGCTCATATTTTCTTCACCGGTGCAGCATTGCATTATTCTTGATAACATTTTATAACACACCTCTGCATGACATGATATCTTTATCTTAATGTCAGTCCGCTGTTACTATAGTAGCGAACACAACATTGATTGAAAGATACACTGCACGTCCTTATTTCACTGTTGTTGTTTATATGGTGCTTAAGCAGACAATTTGCTTCTTACATTCAGTTTAACCTTATTAACAGCAAGTCAAAGAGGACAAGCTTTCGACTGAACTGCACACATGCATTTTAAAAAAAATTTCACATGTAAAAAAACATGAATAAAATAAAAATACTAATAAATCATACACTTGGTGATCTGGTAACCGTGTGTGCACTGGGAATCATATTTTCTCAAATATAGAACAGCTGACACTAATTTTACTTAAAGTACACGCTGAATATGACGGGACAGCCAATTGTATATAGCGCAGTGTGGTTAAAAAAAAAACAAAAAACACCCAGGCTAGTCTAACAGCTGGATTTGGTGAAGTTTGCAAAGTTTGTCAGATCAGATATTCAAAATAATAATAATTTAAATGTGTATTTGCTGGATGCAGACAGTACTGTATTATGAAAAACATAGTATAGCCGTTGCCCTTCAGACAGAGCTGTTAAACAGAATAAACTAGAAATGAGCACTCTTGTCTGCAAAATACTGTTAAAATATAAGTCTCGCTAATTAAATCAAATGGAAAAACTGGTTACCACTTGATTAAAGTCATTGATTTGTCATTTCTCATCTGATCTCGTCTGCAATCCATCACATACTGTAAACTTAATTACTCTCCCTTCTCTTAACAGGATGACCGAGTGAGAGTTTTTCACTCGTTTATCTGCCCTCTGTCCCTTCCTCCTCAGTCAGCTACAGGAAGTTGAAGCCTCTGTGAACAGGTGAGAATTTCCCAACAAAAGGCCCCCTATAACATTACAGGACCCCGCAATGTGTGTGCGATTTGCGTCGGATGTTGTTAAAGATCCCAGCGTTCACTAAACGGACCCAGTTCTTCTTCTCACCCTTCTTTAATTTCTCTGAGGCCCTTTCTTAAGATCATTTAAGTGCCCCATCAAGGCTCTTTAGACCTATTAAGCCTTTCGGCCAAACTGATGGACAGATTCCAAGCTGAGATTCCTCGGATAAGTAAACCACGAGTAAGACTTTCAGCCATGTTGGATCCAGACCGCGCTCTTCAGCGACTGTGAGAACATGCTCGTCTCTGATCTCCCTCATTTCATTTCTCTACAGACTGATGCGCTGTTCTTCCAAATAGCACTTACACACTGCAAGAGGCCCCCGAGCCAATATTATCTTAATATGTATCAAATGATTTTAATGCATTTTCAGTCTGGCGTTCTCTGCTTTTAGCTAAGAGTGGTCTCTTTCCCACGGCCTTGTCTTTCCATCCCGCTTGCCAAGCCAGACTCTGCAAAGCTTGTATTTTATACCTCCTATAAATTATTTCCGATATAAGTAACAGTAGAGAGAAGTGCGAAGTGGTTTAAAAGTCATCAGCTTCCTTGCACCACCAACCAAATAGAAAAGGAGCATCATGGGATGTCTCGGGGGGGGTCCCATTTAACGTGATTGACAAATTTTTCCTATTGAAATTCAATCCAGCATGTTTCTTTTATCTGGAAAGCAGACTGTAAGAAGCATGTGGGAACTCTGGAATACGGTTCATCGCCCTCCTCGCAATTTGTAAACTGGTTTGCGATATGAAGATTTCACGAGCAGGAATGAAATTGTGATGAATGATTTGCCTCAGCTTGAGGGATTTATAACAATTTAAAACGTTTAACATGGGAAATGAGTGCCGAGAGGGTTCCTTTGGACATGCACCAGAGATGAAATGAGATGAAAAGACCAGGGCGAGTGGAGCCAAGACTGAAACTCGCTTCGCTAATCTCACATTCTCTTCCAGTCTTATCACCTTCTTGACCCTTGCTGAACTTGTTTGCCCATTATAATGTCTTTTTCCGTTCCTCAGATTTTTTTTCAATAATTCTTTGGTTCGTCACCGCACTCCCCTTCCAGCTTTTTCTTGAACGCGCATGAGCTTTAACACTTCAATCCCCCTGGGCTTGGAGATGATCTCAAGTTCTTGGCTGTCCCACATTGTGCCTGACTGAAATCAGACTCTAAACACATTACCCGGGCTCTGATTAGCAAAATAGCATTTCCTGCACTCTGGCCCAGGGTCTACGGGCTCCTGGGACCCCTTGGTGGTGGGGAGTTGGGCCATGTTTGATGTAATAATGACAAGCGTATCAACAGCTGGCAGCTGTGCCGTGGAAAGCTCACGGCCTGTAGAGAACAGAACAAATTTTGGCCCTTTCAGAGTAATAGAAAGATATGAGTAATTTACATTTGTGTGTTTTTCTGTCTGTTTTTTTCATGCGTTTGCTCTGGATTAAGTCTTGAGTTTCTACTGGACTGTCAAAGAAACATGCAGAAATGTAGTAAAAGAGAAAGGAAGTGAAGGGCCATTGGGTTAGTAATGGTGACAATGTGAATGTACTCCTCTTGTCATTGAAACTGTTAGTAGCTGTATGTGTTTGTCAGTAAGTGAAGGGCCTTTCAAATCTAAGTTATGAAATCATGTATAGATGAGTTAGATCAGTTAAGTTAACTTCTCCAACTAACTTATTTAACTAGTATAGCTTAACACAAATTTCTCCAGATACAAATATATGTAAGTTAAGTTAATTCTGTTAGTTATGTGTGTTAGTATGAGAAGGAGGTTATGCTATTTACATTAGAAGTCACATATAGGTAAGTTAGGTTAATTATGTTAGTTATACATTTTAGTAAGTGATGGAAGTTATGCAAGTTAAGTTAGACAAATTATTGTATGAAGTCATGTAGGCTAGTTCACATTAGTAAGTGGAGGAAGCTACGCTAGTAAAATAAGAGAAATTATAAAGTCACATATTAATACGTTAGTTAGGTTAGTTAATTTTGTTATTTATGTTAGTAAGTACAGGAAGTTGTTTAAGAGAAGTTATGAAAACACATCTAGGCTAGTTCAGTTAGTTACATTAGTATTTAGAGGAAGTTATGTTAGCTAACTGCATTATACAGGTTAAATAAGTTAGTTAAATACGTTATGAAGTCACATACAGCCAAGTTAGCTTAGTAAGTGAAGGAAGCTATGCTAGTTTAGTAATTAGAGAAGTTATAAACTCACATGTATGTACGATAAGCTAGATTAGTTCAGTTAGTTTCTTGCATTAGTAAGTGGAAGAAGTTATTCTAGTCTAAGTTATTTATGAAGCCACATACAGGTTTGTTTAGTGAAGCTTTGCTAGTTTTTAAGGAAGTCATGTTCTGTAATCTGTAAACAAAGGCTAATTTTCTGTTAGCAAAACATCGTTATTTGTGTTAGCTATGTTAGTAACTTAAGTTGTGTTAATTTAGTAGTTTACAGTAGTTTGACTTTAGTAGTTTAGTAGTTACATTATTAGATAAGTTATGGAAATTAACTTGTTTTGTTAAGTTACATAAGTCATGTATGTTAGGAAAGTAAATGGAAATCAATGTAATGTATTTCCCTTGCTCTCTCTTTCAGTGATTCAGTGTTTTCTTGTTGTTGTTGGTTTTGGGTCGTCTCTACCTGTCTCCTATGGATGGTTCATCATCTCCTCTGAGATTAGCTTCTTTAATGCCCTTAATCATCAGGTAGGTGTAGGCATTTAGATTACCTTGGCGCAGTGCTGACCAAGAGATGAGCTGCACTGAATGTGTTATTTTTGGATTTGATTCATCTGACTATTTCTTAGCCCTGTAGTCTCACAGGCCACTCGCTTTGCATGTCTCTCTATCCAACTCAGCGCGTCCATTCCTGCAATAGATTTTATTTCCACAGCCTCCACATTTTTTCTTCTCTAACACTTTGTAATGTTTGAGACGTGCAGCTACTGTTGCTGTTCCCATTCACACACTTTTTTTTCATTGTTTAGATAGAGTAGGAAAAATATTTTTGGAACACGTTCTAGAAGCACCTGTAGAGGCATCCAAACATAGACTTGTCTTTTACACACACACACACACACACACACACACACACACACACACACACACACACACACACACACACACACACACAGTGAGTGATAGGTCACAGTTGTGATCCCAGAGCCAGGAGTAATCCTTTCTCCTCCCGTTTGTGTGTCACAGAACACTGTGTTCCTCCAGCTGGGGGGCAATAGATCTGTTCAGATGAAAGAAACAATAGCAGGATGGTGTTTGTCTTGGATCAGAATAAGGGTGTAGAAGTCTTGCTCCCACTGCTGCTTCTGATAAAATCGCTCCTGCATGCTGCACACATGACTGACAGCATTTAAAAACTCAATACATTGAGTTGAATATATTCTGCAATTTCATCAGTTTTTTCATTCTACACGCCTAGGGTGGGGAATCGTTAGAAATGTTCCGGTTCTGCCTAACGATTCCGATTCCGATTCCGGTTCCATCATTAAATAACTATTAAAAAATAGTGGTAAGGAAAAATGCATAACACTCAACTTTTCAATGCTCAATACTGTTAATTACTTACTGTCAACTTAATTTAAAGGTTGGCAATGTCAAAATTCAACATATATTATAGTATACCGATCTTAATAAGTAGGGTTGGGTATTGTTAGAAATTTTCAGATTCCAGTTCCATTTTGTTACATTTTGCTTTTCAAGCAGGAATAAGCTGGTTGCCCAAATAGTCCCTTGAGGGCTAATACACTTGTTTATTTCCCTAAATTAATGAAATATAAAATATTATACATATAATCATGTATACACACACTCCATAAAGCCCCTATTTTACAAATAATAATGCAGTCAGGAGATGGTGTGGTTTCCACATTTTTAAACATTTAAAATGCATGAAAACAAATTTTTCCATTACTTTATCACTCTTGAAATGACCTGTACACTAAATTCAGATTCATATTTGCATAACAATAGGAGTCTATTTAGTGGTCCAAGTTGAAGTCAGTATGTATATTAAAGGGTTAGTTCATCGAAAAACCAAAATTATGTTATTAATAACTCACCCTCATGTCGTTCCAAACCCGTGAGACCTCCGTTTATCTTTGGAACACTGTTTAAGATATTTTAGATTTAGTCCGAGAGCTCTCAGTCCCTCCATTGAAACTGTGTGTATGGTATACTGTCCACATCCAGAAAGGTAAGAAAAACATCATCAAAGTAGTCCATGTGACATCAGAGGGACAGTTCGAATATTTTGAAGCATCGAAAATACATTTTGGTCCAAAAATAGCAAAAACTACGACTTTATTCATCATTGTCTTCTCTTCCGTGTCTGTTTTGAGAGAGTTCAAAACAAAGCAGTTTGTGATATCCGGTTCGCGAACGAATCATTCAATGTAACCGGATCTTTTTGAACCAGTTCACCAAATCGAACTGAATCGTTTTAAACGGTTCGCGTCTCCAATACGCATTAATCCACAAATGACTTAAGCTGTTAACGTGTTTAATGTGGCTGACACTCCCTCTGAGTTCAAACAAACCAATATCCCAGAGTAATTCATTTACTCAAACAGTACACTGACTGAACTGCTGTGAAGAGCGAACTGAAGATGAACAGCGAACACTGACTCGTTCACGAGTCAAGAACCGGTTGCATCGGTTTTCGGATCACCAGTAGTTCTTTCGGACAGTTCGATTAAATAAACCGGTTGAAGAAAACGATTCACCGGTTCTTTTGCGCTCAACGTAATGGCGTCATTAGCGATGATTGCCCTTGATTCAAGCCTTCTGTTTACCTGCGCTCATAACATTAGCACAGAATCAGTTCAGAATCAATCACCGAAAGAATCAGTTCTGTTCAGACGCTCTGTGTGTCGGTCTGCTTCACGCTGAATCACATGTGCGCAGTATCATCAGCTCCTCGGTTCTCGAATCGGACGCGTCTGACAGAAACGGTTCTTGACTCGAGAAGTCAATTTTTTTTTTATTATCTGGCTCGGCTCGGTGTTCATCTTCAGTTCTCTCTTTACAGCAGTTCAGTCAGTGTACTGTTTGAGTACATGAATTACTCCAGGATATTGGTTTGTTTGGACTCAGAGGGAGTGTAAGCCACATTAAAAAAGTTAACAGCTTAAGTCATTTGTGGATGAATGCGCATTGGAGACGCGAACCGTTTAAAACGATTCCATTCGATTTGGTGAACTGGTTCAAAAAGATCCGGTGACATCGAATGATTCGTTTGCAAACTGGATATCACAAACTGCTTTGTTTTGAACTCTCTCACAACAGACACGGAAGAGAAGACAATGCTGAATAAAGTCGTAGTTTTTGGACCACAATGTATTTTCGATGCTTCAAAATATTCTAACTGTCCCTCTGATGTCACATGGACTACTTTGATGATGTTTTTCTTACCTTTCTGGACATGGACAGTAAACCATACACACAGTTTCAATGGAGGGACTGAGAGCTCTCGGACTAAATCTAAAATATCTTAAACTGTGTTCCGAAGATAAATGGAGGTCTTACTGGTTTGGAACGACATGAGGGTTATTAATGACATAATTTAGATTTTTGGGTGAACTATCCCTTTAATAAGAATATTGGACAAATATAATGTAATTCAGTGGCGGCATGTGCTGTGCGCTGCCAGTACATGTAGAGTCAGGCAAAGGATGTGCACAGTTATATAAGGCGCGTGTGCGCGTACAGTCGAGGGAAACAATGTGTTCAGTAGTTAAAGACGCGACGTGTTTTTAAACCGTGGGGTTTTTTGTTACTTGGTTTGTGACATCCTTTACGGGAAACGCCGAATCGTCAGAACACCGGCGCAAGGCTGCTCACAACGCTTGGTCACGTGTCGCACCAGAACAGTTTTCAGAACTGAAACGTAGAAATTGCTTACGGCCCCCAAGTTATTTTCTAAATAAGAACCGGTTCTCGGTTCCCATCCTATACATGCCTCATGTCCAAGATGGCCAACGAGTCAAAAAGATTGTAGTTTAAAAATAGTTACAATTCCTTCGATAACAAAATGTATGAATTAAAATGTAATGTTTGCACCTAATTTGTGTATTATGAAAATTTGAGTACTTTTGCTGTTAACTTAGCGACATGCTAATGTGATAATCTCTTTAAAACAATTGTGATTCAAGTCCCATTAGTTAATGCCTACATATAGTAGTCCAGTTAGAAAGCCTTTATAAGACTCTACCTAAGTAGACAGTAGATGGCAAGGCTACTGTGAAACGAAGGATGTCTTTTTTCTTTATTTCTATTTTTTTTTGTAATGCATGACCTTCTATGGAGACAAACTCTGAGCATATTAACTTGTGGTCACCCATGTTTAGAAATCAACAGCTGTTTAATATTCAGCAGCTTGGTGGAGTTGTTGTTACTCTAATTCACATTCAAATGTTTGCCGTATCATAACACAGGTTTATTTCAGTACTTCCTGTCAAAACTGTTGACAACCAAGTGTGAATTCATGATATATCTTCACCCTCAGCTGTTAAGATCGATGTGATAGCAAAGTTGTTGCAAGTTTAGTCTTGATATGAACTGTTTATGATTAAGAACATCTAATAGAAGAGAACTTCTGTTGAAACTGATGGCCTGAGAGTGACCCACTTCAGACCAAAGCTGTGAGCTCAGCCCGTTAGATAATAGTCACATGAGTATTGAGTACAGGTGTGTAAATGTGCACAACTGTTGCTGCCTTTCGCTTTGGTGACCAAAGCCTTGGACTCTCAACAGTTTCCCCTCTGTTAAATTATTTTCACTAATGTTTATGCCAGGAATGTTCTTTCCGCCTGTTCTCATGCTCTGAGGAAGATGTTTAGGCTTCTGCAAAAGCATTTTTTTGTACTTTTAATGCAGAGTTTGATATGTATTTTTAGTCCTCCATTTTTGTGGGCATTTGAAATAGTGAGAAAGTATGTGTGTTAGTTTAATCTTGTTTGGTTTTTGTGGCTTATGTATGAATTGAGATGATGTGGCCTGTGGCCCTGCAGTGGAAATATTAGTGCTATTATGTTTGGTTTAATGAATATTACGAATGAAATTGAAAAAGTAGTGGGGTAATAAATGTGATGGGACTTGGCTGGATATTGCAGAGCTGGTGCAAACACACCCAGACCGCTATGATCAGATGATTTCTTAAAGGAATAGTTCACCCAAAAATGAAAATGTGATGTTTATCTGCTTACCCCCAGGGGATCAAAGATGGAGGTGACTTTGTTTCTTCAGTAGAACACAAAATTAGATTTTTATCTTTAGCCGTTGCAGTCTGTCAGCCGTACAATGCATGGCAATGGTAACAGAAACTATGATAGTTAAAAACAACATGCACAGACAAATCCAAATTAAACCCTGCGTCTCGTGGCGATACATTGACATAAAAAGACATTAAGACATAAAAAGATTGGTCTGTGCAAGAAACTGAACAGTATTAATAGGTTTTTTTTTTTTTTTTTTTACCTCTGATTCACACAATGTCCGAACTGTTCACCGCAGCAAGCGAGTGAGGCATTCTTCTTCTGCTTTATGGTGGATTGCAGACTTATAAGTGTATTACTGCCACCTATCTCTCAAATGGACCATTGACACTCTATCTACAATCTCAATTAGGAGTGTTAATGATCCTTTTGAGAGATAGTTGGTGGCAATGCACTTACAAGTCTGCGATCAGCCACAAAATTAATCTTTAACTCAGATTATATACACCTTTTCAGTTCTTCTCCTCCACTGTTCTTAATTTTGATGTTTATCCTTCATTTAGGCTATGCATAAGGCTCACAACCTCATTAAAACACTTTTTGAACTCCATAACCTTAGACCGATTGCTTATTTCCTATATCCTCAAACCAGCATATCCCAAAGAGCATTCTGGGTTGAGTGAGCAGAGTGAAATTTTCTGAAAGGATTGCTCAGGAGCAAATATTCCAGCTCCGCTCGCATGCCCTGACATAAAAGGGACTGGTAAGTTTAACAATCCTCAATTTAGTTTAACAATTATGTTTAAAATATGGAACATTCTTAAAAATCATGTTTTAAAACATATTTGCATGTGTTGCTGGAAATGTATTTTTTGCATTCGCACTGGTCTCATATGGTTTTAAAAAAAGGAATAGTGTTTTCAACAAAAGAGTTCTAATATATCTGAATACACACAGACAAACCATGGGTCACAGGAGGGGTGGGATGTTTATCTGTACTGGATCGGGAGGAGTGTCATCATGCATCTCAACAAATGAGAGCATGTGGGGTGGGCCTTAGGCTGCAGCAGCGCTCACCTGAATTCTCCCAATCAAATTATATTTAGTTTAAGCATCAGCATTCACAAACCACTGTCCACTGTTATTTTTAACAGAAAAAGAATGCAATGTGCTCGTAATCACAACTTCTTATGTGGGAAATAGGAAGTTTCTGATAGCACGTTTTTCAAAGAATAGTATCCATTAATAAATGTAACTTTGACAAAAGGACACTAATGGCGCTTTTCCACTGTGGGGTACAACTCAGCTCGGCTCAGTGCGACTCAACTCTGCTCTGTTTGTGTTTCCACTGCAGTTTAGTACCGCTTTAGAGTGGGCCGGATTATTCACATGTCATTATAGTTGTGCCGCCTCTACAGCCACTACTCCTGAAAAACTGTTGCATTCCGTGTTGCTCCATCAAGCGCTCGCTGGTTCCGCTCTTCTGCTATCAACAAGAGGAACGTCTGTACTTCCTCAGCAGACAACGAAACAGACACTTTTTGGTTGTTAAAAAAGGTAAGTTCTTTCAAAACAGTTGCATTCGATCCTTCGCTGACTGTGCTGATTTAAATCTAGCGGTTCTGCTGTGTTTGTGTCGCAAGTTCAGTGACACAGGTAGTGACGATTCTCTCCGGCCAATCCGTCCTCTGCAGAGTTTACACGTCACGTATTGGTAACGATACGGTTCACTTGGAGCCTCATCTGAGGTGGTACTAAAAAAGTACCAGGTAACAGATACTGTACCCAGTGGAAAACCCCCCAAAGGTGAACCATACCCAGCCGTACCATGCAGAGGAAAAGTGCCAGTATGACACCCTGATATATATAGCTTTAACATTATTAAACACATTTAATCACATTTTGAAAGCCCTGGATCATTGTTTGGGTGTCAGGGCCTGTATAGTATCATAAGTGTGTTATGAGCCCGTGTGTGTGCTACAGACATCTGGAGTGGAGCAGAGGTGTGGAGGGGCTGGAGAAAGGACCAGTTCAAGGCCTCGTGTCTGGAACACAGATAACACAGAAAAGAGACTCTCATGCACTCTGAATGGTCAATGCCACCATAAAAAACAGACTCAAACCACTTGGCCAAATAGTAGAGAACGCCTCAACCCTGCTCAAACAAACACAAGTCTACCTGATCACGCACCTCTTCAGTTAAACCATGTCCTTTTAGGGATGGATTTACCTAATAGTCAAGGAATGACTGGAGAGTAAATAGATTAATAGAAGGATCCAAGTCAGCAGAGTTCAGCCTTTCTCTGTACAGGGACGCAAGGGTTAAGAGACTGGAGGATTTGGGGTCTGCCTGGTTCTTGTCAGTGGAGGTATGCAGGCCCATTCACCCAAATGAAGCCCACATGTAGAAGATGTTAAATATAGCTTGGTTTTGGCTTCCACAGCCCCCTCCTCTCCCCTAGGCGTGTATTTGTGTGTGTCTGGGTGTCCGGTGTTGATCAGGCCCCTCTTTACAACAACACAAGTTCTAAGCAAAACATTCGAGGAATCTTTGTAGTTAATTATTGTGCTGGTTGACATACGAGACAACCCATGATTAGTTACCGGAGTAGTCTGTGATTCTGTTCCACAGTCAATGTTTAAATTTTCTTTCAGAGTTGTTTTCAATAGATTAGGCCCTTGGTTTTGTCGGAGGTGTTATAAATCCTACAAATCTGATTTATTTTTCTGGTCACACTGTGAAAGCATCGTCTTCTTGTCAGAGTAGATCTGTAAAGCTCCGCTCTGTGAAATGTTTGAGAAATAAGGTTTTGTTAGGCTTTACTTTAACAAGCTCTTTTATGTTATCCAGACTGTAAGAAAACATGAGTGCATTTGAATCTTGCACTTGTGAAAGTCCATTTATTAACGTAAGCACATGCTAAGCAAACATGAGTTTAAACTAAGAGCCGTGACACAAACCCCTGCTGCTAAAACCAGGTCATGACATATTTAGGTGATCAAGCTGGTTTTTTAACATGATAGGGATTTTTTATTTATTTATTTTTTTAATTGGAAGAAGAAGAAAAATTCTCATCACGTGGAAAAATCTGGGTAAAATGTATTTTTGCCCCTTGGCCTTAGGATAATGTTATCTGAAAAGTGGTGCTATTTTAAGATTACTGATATACTCTTATTAATATTTTATTTACATTTTTATAAATTTGTATGTGCTTTTTTATTTATTTTTGTAGTGTTTTTATATATATATATTTTTTTATTTTAGCTTTAATTAAATTGTATTCCACCTGAAACTTTAATAAAAAAAATTTTTAATCTTTAAATTGATTCGTGCATTGCATATAATGAAAACTGATCAATGATCAATATTGAAAAAGACAAGTGTTACTAGCTAGCATGATGGTAGGCGTGCTCCAATTTATCGGCTACCGATCACAATCGGCCGATGATCTTTTTGGTATGATTGATCTCATAAACGATCTCAAGCTGATGACGTGCCTTCCGTGAGAGGTTTGGTTCAAAATGCACCCGGCACCGTCTCAGTCTCTGTTCGGCGCGGGAAAAATAATTATACTGCTTTTTGTGAAGTACAATTCACATTCCTTCATTAACTGATAAAGTAATTTGAAAAAGTTTCTGTGAGACATAATTTCACAAACCGCGTGAGTGAAACACCACATGCTCTCGTTCAGTCTCAAAATGCTAGTGGCTTCAAATCACATCGTGTCTGTGGACACAGGAATTGTCACTTGCACTATGGAGGCAGTGTCGCATCGTAACTAAAGTTTATAAATTGCATTTTTTTTCTTTTTAATCCTTGCCCGTGTTTAAACCATTCCATGCTCGCACACTATCCTGAAGACTGTGCGCTCATGCACACTTGCAGTGCAAAACATAATAATGCCAGGTTCACGTTACTCTGTTTGCAGTGCGTATGTGGTGCGTACTTTTTCCATGCTCATGTTAATGGATTAAAGCGTTAACACTGCACACACGGTTGCGGCCTTGAAGTGCATTTAGGAGTGGTGCGTCTGCAACAGTGCAGAAATAGTTTCCGCACCGACACAAAAATTTAGTAATTAAACCATACATTTGCATAATTAAAGTCTACTGTGTTTCAAAGCCAACACACAGGCTATGATTTTTGGCTTTTGATTTTGGATTTTTAGATAAACAAGCAAATAATTTTAAAGTTCTTTATGAACCGCAGGATTGCTTGTAATAAAGATTTAAATGCAAAAGAAAAGGCAGTAGAGTAAGTTTTAATTTAGATGTTTGTGATAATGTAAGAAAATATGTTTAAATGTTTTGCTTTAGCAGCTTAATATATAAATCTAAAAATAAATGCAAAAGTAAAAAGCTTTGAATACTTGCTGAAAGATTGTATTGCTATACTGTGTAATAAAAAATAATCACAATGTTGAAAAAAGCATTTTAAGTAACAATGTTTGGATTTAAATAATACAATAATGGATAAATGTTTTGTGGTAAATAGCCATGGATCAGGAGCAGACTCCTGTGTGAAAGCACAGTCTGTGCTGCTTCTGTACCACACATGGACTACATACGCACTGCAAACAGAATGTGTGTGAACCTCACATAGAGCTCCCAACACAGGGTTGCGCCTTGTAAGCTATTGTAAAAACAAAAATACGGTGCACGATCAAACATTTAGGTGAGATAAATATATATTTTTAAAAATGGCCCCCTTCACCCCTCAATTGTGAAAAAAAAGAAAAGAAAGAAATCCTCTCACCAGTCAACTAAGAGAAGAATTAATTTTCAAAAATGAAATTCAGGCCCTGAATAAATGTCTAAAAATCTTAACTGGATGATCACTATAAATAATTCTACATGATAAAAAGAAGGCTTTAAAAAGATCGGAATCGGTGATCAGATTGGCAGATACTGCTTTCTGTGATCAGCCTCAAAAATCCTGATCAGAGTACCCCTATATGATGGTAATCGTATTACCATGCTGTAGCTGGCATGTCTGGTCTTGAGGAAATGCCAAACAAGGGTTGGGGTCTCCATCAGTGTTGAGGGCTTGCTTAAGTGTGTCAAATACCCTTGACCAAAAGTCTGTCAGCCACAGGCACGTCCAGAACATATGCAAGTGGTTGGCTGGAAGCTGCTTACATCTATAGTAGATTATGCCTGGTACATATGGATGAGGTGTGTACCAGATCCAGAATGTCACACCACTGATCATCCAAGATGGAAATGCCTACTGATGCATTCCCAAGCTATGATGGGAGCAGTGCCTTGCTTAAGGGTCTCAGTTTAGGGGTCATGGTATTGAGGGTTGAAGAGAGTGCTGGTCATTCAGTAGCATCACAGAGCCACAATGCTTACAGTTTTATGGTGGAATCAACCTACAAATGGCATAAGTATTGCTGTTTAGCATATGATTCACTGGAAATAAATCCCTGTTTATAAAGCCAACACTTTTCACACTAGAACTGAAGTTGGTAATGGCCCTCAGCTTCAGTTTTTTATTTATTTATTTATTTTTTTAATTAAAATTAGATCAGTCTGCATTTATGTTATGAGCAGTCAGTATTCATGTTACTGTTTCTGTTACGTCACTACTTTTAAAGAAAATGATTTCATGTGGACTTCAAACTTGTTTTAGGCTGAAAGTCCAGCAACGTGCAGGTCCTAAAAAAAAAAAAAATCAAGTGTGTTTATACACTGATGTGCTTTCTGGAGCGTGTGATGAACTGCATGTACTCTTTCTCATTTAATTTCTCCAGTGTACTTCAAGAGCCAGACAAACTTAAATAAACTAGATATGTTATGGCACTCTCGCAAGGTGCTGTCCAACACACTCTTGGCCTGTTGTTTTTGAACCAGACTAAGACTATGTTTGTTTAGTGTTTTCAGACTGCCGAGTCATACTTAGGGAAACTGTACCACCGTGCCTAATAAGAGCCAGATGGCCTTTGAGCCATAATGCAGGTCGAGACTGAGAAAGCCCCCTGGAGATGACTCTCCTCAGACTGCTGTTTCTAAAATTACACCCTTCCAAACTGTCATTTCCTCTCAAAAGTCTTTTAATGGGACAAATTAGCACTGATAGTTAACATATGAGGCCAGAAAGGGGGAACAGTACAGACTTCGACAGTCATTACATCAAAATATGTGTCTGTACCAATGTTTATGCATTTTTGCAAGTTTCTTCAGCTCTTTATTTACATTAAAGGAGTAGATCACCAAACCTGTCTGACCTTCTTTCTTCTTTGCCCCTAAAAAGACAACAGGGTCTCTGCAGTTCTTAAAAAGTCATAAATTAAACTAAATCAAATTTAAAGGTACATTTTGTAAGATATTTGCAGTAAAATATCCAAAAACCACTAGGCTAGTGTTATATATTTTGTCCAGCTGATTACTAACAATATCTCTAATGCTTTCAACTACTTGTAAATCATGAGAAAATTCCCATTCTAAACAGTGACATGGGGCAGTGCAGTGCAGTTTTCTAGATGGAGAGAGCTTCGCGACAAACTAGAAAGTCTGATCCTTAGCCAAATCATTGAAATCACGTTTGCTATGTATGCCCAATTATTGTGTTTGAATGTACACGAGTGTATATATTTGTTGAATAAGTGGTAATCGTTTTCATATCGATTGATGGCCGTCAGCGGTTGGGTAGAAGAAAACAAATCCCATAATTCCACACTTCTTCTTAGCGTCATCAAACCACGTGATTGTTATTGTGTTAGTAGTGCTCCCTCTAGTGGCAGGTCCTACAACCTGTACCTTTAAGGGCAATAAAAAGTCATAAATGTTATGTTAATGTTATAGCAAATGTTTTTATTATGATTTTAAGAGGTCTTTAATTTGGAAACAGAAAAGTAATGATTAAAATACGGCCTAATGTGATCGTTAGCCTTAAAAGGAGATGACTTAAATACATTCAAAGTCAGAATGCTGCAAAAAAGTGATGACATTGCTTATTACTTCGTTGTTTTTATATTGTAATATGTTTTACCTGGTTGTAATTTTTGTCTCCTTTTTGAATGAGTCTCTGGAAGTAGTAAAGCAAAGATATTTTCAAAATAAGAGTCTTGCTGTTGTAGTATTGTATTTGAA
Organism: Carassius carassius; assembly: GCF_963082965.1. Classification (NCBI taxonomy): domain Eukaryota; kingdom Metazoa; phylum Chordata; class Actinopteri; order Cypriniformes; family Cyprinidae; genus Carassius; species Carassius carassius. The sequence goes on from NC_081784.1 coordinate 22,753,649, forward strand.
AAAAAAAAAGTTTGTATTGCTTTTCTAAAGAGATCAGAAACCTGTGGGCAAACTACAGCAAGTCACCACCACCCGTCCCAATGAGGAAATTTAGAATAAAAGAGCGCTAGAAACGGAAGTTGGGGCGCGAGTAAAAAACAAAACACACCTGTAGGTTATTATTGGAGTGGGACACACGCTACCTGAAGCTGAAGGTCGTACTATTCTTTGCTGGAATCTCTGTGCATGCGCTGACTGGGTGCGATCGCCAAAGTGACGGAGAAATTGCTCTACTGCGTCTGCATGGTTCGTTCGCCTGCCTGGTGCAACATAATCCAGCCTGGTTCGTTCGCCTGCCTCAGGTACTAGTGGTGATGTCCATCATCTTTTAACCTCACGCCAAGAGTTTCTAAACTCACGCCAAACTCTCGCCAAGTCTCCAAACTCTTTCTCCGGCCCAGGATTTGCGGCCGCTACACAGACTGCTTCACGCAGCCACCACCACACACACACACATACACGCTCATTGTACACGCACACACCCATACACAAACACTCGTTTGAAGTGTTTTTTTTTTTTTGTGTGTGTTTTTTTTTCCCCCTTCATTTCTTTATTTTGGCTGAAAATTGAACACAAACTGAGTTTGAAAAAAAGAACTGTTTGCCTTAAATATTTTGTTATTTGTCATGTGAGGTAAAGAAAAAAAACTCTGTGAAAATTTAACTTTGTGTAGTTTATTTTATTTTATTTCTTTGCAAAAATGTTTTCTTAAAATATACATATTTTTGACCAAACCCTTCAATTTCTGACTGTGTGTCATTTAAGCCCTATTCTACATTATTGTGGGTATTTGAAGGAATTTATTTTCGTTTTTTGTGTAACGGTGGTTTGAGTTATCTTCGGGGAAATTGAACTTCATTACATATATATATATTTTTTTTTTTTACTTGACAAGTTTTACTTGTCTGGCGCCCGAACAATTTAAATTTTATTAAGTCAAATTTGATTTGGGGCAGCCACCGTTACAGAAGTGGAGCTAAAACCATTTAGGGCCTTATAGGTAAGTAATGATAATTTGTAACTGATACGGAACTTAATAGGTAGCCAGTGCAGAGACTGTAAAATTGGGGTAATATGATCATATTTTCTTGACCTGGTAAGGACTCAAGCTACAGGTAGTCCAAAATGCAGCAGCTAGTTTATTGACGAAGCAGGACAACCACCTAGAAGTCCATTACAATAGTCCAGTCTAGAGGTCATGAAAGCATGAACTAGCTTTTCTGCATCAGAAACAGATAACATGTTTCGTAGCTTGGCAATGTTTCTAAGATGGAAGAATGCGGTTTTTGTAACATTGGAAATATGATTTTCAAAAGACAAATTGCTGTCCAATATAACACCCAGATTTCTGACTGTAGAGGAAGTAACAGTACATCCGTCTAGTTGCAGATTGTAATCTACAAGATTCTGTGTGGTGTTTTTTGGTCCAATAATTAATATCTCTGTCTTATCCGAATTTAATTGGAGAAAATTATTTGTCATCCAATCTTTTACATTTTTAACACACTCTGTTAGCTTAGATAATTGGGAAGTTTCATCTGGTCTCGTTGAGATATATAGCTGAGTATCATCAGCATAACAGTGGAAGCTAATTCCGTATTTTCTAATAATATTACCAAGGGGCAACATGTATATTGAAAATAGAAGGGGACCTAGGACGGATCCTTGTGGCACTCCATATTTTACTGATGATAAATGAGATGACACCCCATTTAAGTAAACAAAATGGTAGCGATCGGACAGGTAGGATCTAAACCATCTTAGAGCCTGCCCTTGAATACCTGTATAGTTTTGTAATCGATCTATGAGTATGTCATGATCTATGGTGTCGAACGCAGCACTAAGATCAAGTAAGACTAGAAATGAGATGCAGCCTTGATCTGACGCAAGAAGCAGGTCATTTGTAATTTTAACAAGTGCAGTTTCTGTGCTATGGTGGGGCCTAAAACCTGACTGAAATTCTTCATACAGATCATTTTTATGCAGGAAGGTGCTCAATTGAGCAGACACAACTTTTTCTAAAATTTTAGACATAAATGGAAGATTTGAAATAGGCCTATAATTTGCCAGTACACTAGGATCTAGTTTTGGTTTCTTAATAAGAGGCTTGATAACCGCCAGCTTGAATGGTTTTGGGACGTGACCTAAAGATAACGACGAGTTAATGATATTGAGAAGCAGTTCTTCGGCTACAGGTAACAGCTCTTTTAGTAATTTAGTGGGTACAGGATCTAATAAACATGTTGTTGGTTTAGATACAGTGATAAGTTTATCTAGCTCTTCCTGTCCTATATTTGTAAAGCACTGCAGTTTATCTTTGGGTGCGATGGATGAAACTGAAGTGTTAGACGCTGTAGAATCTACATTCGCTATTGTATTTCTAATGTTATCTATTTTATCAGTGAAGAAATTCATAAAGTCATTACTATTTAACGTTGGTGGAATATTTGAATCAGGTGGCGTCTGGTAATTTGTTAATTTAGCCACTGTGCTAAATAAAAACCTTGGATTGTTTTGGTTATTTTCAATGAGTTTGTGGATATGCTCTGCCCTAGCAGTTTTTAGAGCCTGTCTATAGCTGGACATACTGTTTTTCCATGCAATTTTAAAAACTTCCAAGTTAGTTTTTCTCCATTTGCGTTCAAGACTACGAGTTACTTTCTTGAGAGAGTTAGTATTACTGTTATACCATGGCACAGTACGTTTTTCTCTAACCTTTTTCAATTTGATGGGGGCAACAGCTTCTAATGTATTAGAGAAAATAGTGCCCATGTTGTCAGTAATTTCGTCTAATTCATGTGTATTTTTGGGTACAAATAGCAGTTGAGATAGATCAGGCAGGTTATTTGCGAATCTGTCTTTGGTGGCTGGAACAATAGTTCTGCCCAGACGGTAACGCTGAGACATATAGTTAATATCAGTTATACGCAGCATGCACGATACAAGGAAATGGTCTGTAATTTCATCACATTGGGGTACAATATCTATAGCAGTAAGATCGATTCCATGCAATATAATTAGATCTGGTGTATGATTAAAACGATGAGTGGGCCCGGTGACATTTCCATGATTAGCGCCTTATCAACTGTAACTAGAAGGTCTGAGAGGAAATCTGCAAATTCTTTTAGGAATTCTGTATACGACCCTGGTGGTCTATACACAGTAGCCAGAGCAAGAGATACATTAGACTTCTTTTGCATGTCTGACAGTGTAACATTTAGCAGAAGTATTTCAAAAGAGTTAAACCTGTATCCTGTTTTCTGGGTAACATTGAGAATATCACTATATATTGTTGCAACACCTCCTCCACGACCAGTCTGACGGGGCTCATGCTTATAACAGTAGTTTGGTGGAGTAGACTCATTTAGACCAAAATAATCATTTGGTTTTAGCCAGGTTTCAGTCAAGCAGAGTACATCAAAACTATTTTCTGTGATCATTTCATTTACAATAACTGCTTTGGGTGTGAGTGATCTAATATTTATGAGCCCAAACTTTAAAAATTGTTTTTGTTCATTTACTTTACATTTTTCTGGTTTAATTACGATAAGATTTTTTCTAGATCCTACATTATATTTTGACCTCACTATTCGGGGAACAGACACAGTCTTAATAGTTTTTACAGCACAAGTACTTTTATCATTTAAGCGGGTGGAACAAAACTCATCATAATAGTTATTAGAGAATTGTCTTACTAGTCACATGGAGCGAAGTGTCCTGGAGATGTTGTCAGAGAGCAGCTCCGCTCCGATTCTGCTGGGGTGTAATCCATCAGCGCGAAACAGCCTAGGACGCTCCCAAAAAAGATTCCAGTTATTAACAAATAGCAGTTTCTGTTCTTTACACCATGACAACAGCCATTCATTTAAAGCAAAAAGTCTACTGAACCTTTCGTGTCCTCGTCGATACGTGGGCAGTGGTCCTGACATGACGATCGTCGCCGCGGGCGTCGTGCTGCGAACCGTCTCGATCAGGCTGCTGAAGTCCCTCTTCAGCGTCTCCGTCTGCCGCAGCGTGGTGTCGTTAACCCCGGCGTGAAGCACGACCGCTCTGGGGCTCTCGTCGACCTTCAGGATCGCGGGTATCTGCGCAGAAACATCGAGAACACGAGCACCAGGCAAACAATGAGTGTGCACTTTACCTTCGGCTAACGTAGCACTTACGTGTCGGACGATGGAGTCTCCGATGATCACAGCGTCGCGTCCTGTCTCGCGGAGGGGAGCGAAGCGGTTCCGGATGGAGATGTCGAAGGCAGGAGGGGGAGAAGTCGTCGCCCGGGACCCGGCTCGCGTCCTCCGCTGTGGATGCACCCAGGGTCCGTGGTGTCCCGGCGTCGCAGTGAAGGACATCTGGGAAGATCGCGTCCTGGGTGCACCGGGACTGTGCAGAGAAACACATGGAGTAGACGTGGTGGGACTGTTAGCAGATCGCTGTATACTTACCCCGGACTTGTGAGCGTCAGCCCGGGATGATTCCAGCGCGGTTCTCCGCTCTCTCAGCTGGGCCTGCCTCACCTCCAGGTCGCGAATCTGCTTTCCCACGGCCTTGAGCTCGAGCTGCACAGAGTGGAGACATTCATCCGCCATTAAAGCAAGTAACAGTGAGTACAGCAGTGGTAATGTGTGTGAATAGAGTATTAGCAATGTTAGCGCAGTTAGCTGCAACCACGCCGCTGATGCTAACGGGCTAAAAGCTAATAGCGGACCCGGGAGATCAAAATAAAACTAGTGATAGCGAGGCGCTCTGATTGTTTTTGTTGTAGAATACAATAGAGGATATATTCACACGTTATATAAACGGAAATGATGATGTATAAAATTGATTTTTGAGTTAAAAATAGTCAATGAAAAGAATATAGTGACGGAGCTCAAACGCAGTACAGCCGCCAACAACAAACAGGAAGTGACGTCCTGATAGAAGCAGAGGATTCTCAAAAATTAGAGTTTTTTTTAATGAGTCTCTTGAATTCATATCAAGTCAATATTTCCTGTAAATCTTGACATCCACTCTAGATCTCCTTGGCACCATTGAGATTTAATGTGAGAAGTATGAAGGTGGTGATTTATTTGGGGAACTATTGCTTTAATGTATGAAGGAAAAGTTGAACACAACAGGTTTGGCTGGTTTTTTGAGTCAAGTCACCTTTATTTATATAGCACTTATATACACAAAACAGATTAAGTCAAAGCAGCTTTACAGTGTCAAAAAGGAAATTAGTGTATCAATGCAAGAGGACAATAACAAAGAGTCATTTTCCACCTAAAGTCAGTCCATTGATGATTCAGTGATGTTATCACCTAGTTCAGCTTTCTTCCAATAGTGTCTGTGCAGTCAAGCTGACAATATTGCCAGAAATTAAGTGTCCCCAACCAACCAACCAACCAACCAAGCAAGTTCCCTGTCTCAGTTGACCTAATTAATTCAGCCTAACAATCCTTTAATGGATTTGAAAATGTGATAGCGACTTATATGAAAGCATGGTTAAAGAGATGGTTCTTTAATCTAGATTTAAACTGACATGTGTCTTGCTCCCGGACTTGGACATCAAGTACTGAGGTGCTAAACCATTCAGGGCTTTATAAGTAAAATGTTTGTTATTAAAATGTATAAGATGTTCAATAGGGAGCCAGTGCAGTTTTGACAGAACCGGGCTAATATGGTCATACTTCCTGGTTTTAGTAAGAACTCTAGCAGCTGCATTTTGAACAAGCTGGAGTTTGTTTATTTATCATGCAGAACAACCTCCCAATAAAGCATTACAATAATCTAACTTTGAGGTCATGAACGCATGAATTAACATTTCTGCATTTGACATTGAGAGCATAGGTCGTAATTTAGATATATATATATTTTTTAGATGGAAAAATGCTGTTTTACAAATGCTAGAAACATGGTTTTCGAAGGACAAATTGCTATCAAATAGCACACCCAGATTCCTAACTGATGACGAGGAATTCATAGATCAGCCATCAATAAATAGACAGTGTTCTAGCTTATTACATGCAGAGGTTTTTGGTCCACAATTTACACCTCTGTTTGTTTTTGTTTTTTTCAGAATTTAGCAGTAGGAAACTGCTGTGCCACAAACAGGTCTCTGTGAGTGCATCATGTGACGCGTTGCATCTGTAAACTGTTGTCATGCCGTGACTGCTGAAGGCAACATGTATGCCATGTGGTCTAATGTGAATGTCTGTGTGTAACTCACCAGGTTAAATGTTCACATGACTGGCAGGCTGTTGTTGGCGTCTCCTGCTTTCTTTTTGTTCCATTTAGAGAGCACTGTCTGTACAGCACAAATACTACTGGTTGATTGAAGTTGACTTGTATATGACATGCTCCAACCTAACTTTCTATATTACCGTGTCCCACTTGCTAACCGTGCACTAAATAGGTTACATACAAGACATAATGCCAGACATGGCTGTTTGTGTAATGTCATGACCTAAAACTAAACTGATGAAGGGTTCAACCTACACCCACTTCGGCAAGTTATTTAAAGCTAGGGTAGGCAATTTCGGGGAGGCTAGCAATAACAAGTTAGTTTTGAAAGTGAGATCCCACCATCCCTGTAAATCCCTCTCCAAACCCTCGCCACGCCTCCTCAAAAACCTATGAATGCCACAGGCCTACCAAAGGCTAATTAGCAAAACGATGAGAGACAGCATTGTTATAACATGTTATATTATATGCGACTTGTGCATCAGCATTATGTCTTATAGTCACAGCACCGTATCGGCGTATGTATTGGCAGTAGCAAGTTCTTGTACTTGCTTTGCAGCAGCAGCAATATACAACAACAGGAATAACCAATAGCAGCAGCAATTCAGCCGCGTAGCAGATCAAATACATTAACATTCTCATATCATTGCCATGCTAAAATATTCAGAGAGTTGTCATGATAGAAATACATAGAAATACATTTAATCCACTTAATTTAGTGATTGCTATCAGGATGCGAAGAGACCTTTAACCAGCGTAACACAAAATGTTTTGAACCAAGTCACCTACCCTGCCTTTAAAGGATAGTTCACCCACATTTTTTTTGTAATCATACAGGTTTGGAACGACATGTGTGTAGAAATGGTGACAGAACTTTCAGTTTTGGGTGAACTATCCCATTACATCTGATGAGGTGAAATGGCACAGGTGTTTGTACTATGTGATATTAATAATAACCATTAATATAAACCCTACCTACCATGACCTATCACTGGCCCTTTGGCGGGACAGTGGGACACCACTTTTTTCCATGACTTCATTTGGTTGCCGTCAATTTTATGAATATAAAGTAATTATTAATCTCCATTTGTCAGTTTTTGTTTTTCGATGTATGCTTTGACATTTTTGAGGTCTAGTCACAATTCAAATTTTGTGATTGGTTATTTAAAAAAATGTCAGTAATGGACAGATGCACCTCTTTGAAAATAAAATTGAATTGTGATAATACTGTGAGGTGTTATGTAGATGTCATTAAAAAATACACCTTATGTAGATATCTCTGATATCTTACTTTAGACATTGGGCTTGTTCCAATACCCACACTCTCAGTCTTGGTAACTTGGTAGCACATGCTCACAACAGGAAGCGTGCAAGACTATCCCAATACCAAAAAAAAATGCCATTATGTCCTTATAGTTCACCCAAAAATTTGCTGTTCATTTACTCAGCCTAGGTGACTTTTTATTCTTCGGCAGAACATAATTTTTAGATGAAACTGTGGTCCTTGGTGATTCAGAAAAGGTTCAATGGCTACTGGCACTTGTGAGTAAAAAAGCATACAGGCAACACAAAATGAATACCCGCGGCTCCTGATGATGTATTGAGATCTTATGAAGTGAAACAATCGATCTGTGCAAGAAACTGAACATTTATTTACAATATTATTACCTGTCATCCAATGAAGTATTTAGAATCTGCAATCGCTAATACCGTTTTGTAACAGTATAAACTAAACGTATCCCATCATTTATTGCATTAAGGAACTCACATGCCCCAAAATTATAACGTAGCTATTACATATGATTTAATAGTAAAACAGAACGAGTTTTATAAAGAGGTGCTTGACCATTTAAGCTAAAAAAACTAAACACTGACTGTGAATGTTGTCAAGATTTTCCCAATATCCCATAGGCAAGTGTTGTATGTTGTTTTCTTTCCCAGGAACAGTATTCTTGTGTAACTTAATGTTTAATTTGTTATGACTTGTTTAATCTGCCTCCGCAGAAGTTGTTATTGTACAGATTAACGTGCCTCCTTCAGGATCCTTACGTGACCTTCACGGTTTGAGGTCAGCAGATCTGTTCTCTAACCGCGGTTAGATCTAGTAAAGAATGAAAATGTTAACAGAAACTCGTACCTCCATGTTCGCTTCCATCTGCTGTCAGCAGATCCCAATCACAGCTTTGCAAGTCTGGCTGTGGTTTATTTTTTTGTTTCTATCTGTTCATCTGTTGAACATCCATTCGTTTATCTACATTGATCGCTACATGGCCCCCCCATCCCCCTCTTTTGATGGATGGATATTCCCTAATTCATGTTTTTGGTGCTTCTTGGGAGTTTTGAAACTTTGGAGAGGCTTCTTTGATGTAGTTCTTGTAAAGCAGTCGTCTCAGGCATCAGGAGGCTGCTCTGAAAATAATATCACCAAGACCCCGTCCCCCACTCTACTTCCTGTCCCAAAGAGATCAGTGGACCTTCCAGGAATCTATTAAATTTATGTTTACATAAAATATAGTACAGGTAAAAGTTTTAATGCACTTGAATGAATTTGTTGTTTTGTTTTGTTGTTTTTCTGTCATGATCTTAAATTCATGTTGAAAGGTTTTATATTAGTTTTGTAGGCAGCTGTAAATTTTTCCCAAGTGTCAGTTTCTTTGCAAAACACAAAGTTTCAGTAAATGCACAATCCTGCTTAGTAAAATGAAGTCAGTAAGATTTATTTTTTTTGGCAAAGAAATTAATACTTTTATTTAGTAAGGATGCATTAAATTGATCAAAGTGACAGTAAAGACTTTTAAAAAATCTATTTAAAATAAATGCTGTTCTTTTAAACTTTCTATCCATTATCCAATCTGTATAATAGTTTCCACATGAATATTAAGCAGCACAATGGTTTTCAACTTAATATAATAATAATAAGAAATGTGTCTTGAGGAGCGATGATTTCTGAAGGTTCATGTGACACTGAAGAAAATTCAACTTTGCATCACAGGAATAAGTAATATTTTAAAATATATTCAAAAAGAAAATATTTATTTTAAATTGTAACAATATTTAACAATTTTTTTTTTTTTTTTTTTTACTGTATACAATTTTTACTGAGCTTTTTCAGTGTTGTTATCCTAGGATGCACCATATAAAGTTGGTTGAGAAAATTAGTGTGCACGGCTATAATCTCGAAAAGAGAGTTTAATTCCAAAAATACTTCTCACTCCTTCACCAGAACCCCTTGTGAAAAGGCAGCGAGAGCCCTGGTTCCTTTTGTTCTGGTGACCCAGGTTCCATCCACCATCCAGACTCTACTGGAGGAGCTGCCTCAAAAACCTGGACCAGGACTCTAACAAAACCACATCCATGGAACACTGCTTCAGTTGTGTGAAGCCCCCTTTTACAGTCGTATAAATTACAATAGTATAACGTATATAAGGAGATTCAAGTGCTCAGCAAGCATCAAAATAAAACCCAGAAGCTTAGGTAAATGTACATGGAGAAAGTGATATGTTATCATTTTGACACTATAGCTGGTTTCTGGACATGAAACTGGAATAATATGGAAGCTTATGGAGAGTGAGACGGACATAACTATAGAGCGCTAGGATGAAAATGTGCTCTGTAAGGAAAGAGCTGGATTTGGTGTTCTTTCCTGTTATGGCAGTTGTGTATCCGCTCAAAGCTCCTGCAGATGTGTGGAGGGAATTAGACCGCGGTGAGGAATGTTGTGTGGGTGGTGCTCTGGTGACAGGTGGTGGCAGATAACGGTCTTACGCAGCATTTTATTTAGAGATGGGAGCAATTCTTCAAGTCTTGATGTGAAATGCCTGCCAGTGGATGCTTTAGTTTTGTTCTTAAGCATGAGAGATCATTATGATCATGGGACACTTAAGAGTAATAACTGCTAAAATAAATCAGCCTTACATCACAGGAATAAATTACATTTTTGCAATTAAAATTAATTAATCACAGCATCACTGTTTTCACTGTATTTTTGCCTTGATAAAAAGAGACCGTTAATTCATTATTAGAATTACATGAGAAGAAAAGAAAGGGAAATCGAGAGTGAGAGGGCTTTATATTTTTCTGTGTTTTCAATTTGCTGTGTAACACTGGCTCTCTGTTGACTCTTTGAATATGGAAATTATGGATGTTTGTGTGTATAACAAGATTAGGAACAGATAACAGGCTCACGATACATAATCTTGTCTGTCTATGTGTGTGTGTGGGAGGGAGGAGCTGATGGTGTGAAGTATGTTCAGATCAGCTGGAGATAAGGTCATGATGCTTTCAGTAGAGAACTGGCCTCATGCTGCTATCTGATGCGAATACCTGTATTGCATGCAGTAGTGGTGTACGTGTGGATCGCAGCATCTACTGAGAGACAGATGAAGATGGCACTCCCTGTGCATGGCTCTGTTTTTACATCTGTGTTCCCGAGTTTTTAAAAAGAAAGTTCACCCCAAAAAGGAAAATTCTGCCATCATTTACTAACTCTTATGTCATTCCAAACCCATAAGAATCAACATTCATCTTTGTGACTGACCACAAACCGATGGCAGCGTCACAAATGAAGATCTAAGAGATGTCTGACCCTCCAGTCTGATTAGTGTTATTTCTGTAATGTGAGTCTATATAAAAATAGATTTGACTGTATGTACACCTTCCTTAACACAACACCTACAACCCTCAATTTGCATTAGAGTTTTGATATCAGGATGAGATGAAGTAGTGTGTCAGCATTGTTTCAAAGTGCCATTTTGATTACAAAACCAGCTTTGCTGAGTAAACGCCTGAACCCTGCTGAGTTCACCTAAAAATCCCTGTTGACACAACTCACTGGTTCCCTTTAGGAGCCGGCTAACGAGGGAAACCGATTGAGCAGCACTAACTTAACCGGACGCCTCGGCCCCTGCACCGAGCGCTCTCTAACACTGCCACTTTCCCACAATGCAGCAGCTTCTTTATAAAAGTCCTGGGTAACATCCAGGTCCCACAGGGAAATTAATCTGCTGTGTGTTTTGACAACAGTAAATCAGATCTGCAGACATACTGCACTCAATGGGGGTCTTGCATACGCACACTAGTGCACACACACTTTGTGCTGCTTCAGCTTATGTCAGTGTGCATGTATTTCTTTTCTTTTCTTTTTTTAAGTGAATTTTATTTATTTAAATTTAAAGAAAGAAGATTCACTATTGATTTATTTCAGTTTTGTTTTGTAAATGGACAGCCAGATTTGTTTTTGGTATGCAAATTTTTGTTTAATTTTATTTTTTAAATGGAGAACAGTCACGATTTTTTATTATAAAATGGATTGTATGGAATGTAATTTTTTAAATGTCAGGAATTTCCCCTAACGTTATATATATATAACTGTTCATTACAGTAGCAAACATCATGAACATGATAAACATCAGACGGACACGACCTCAACATATTTAAAATAAAAAGAGCTCATTCTGAAATGTAAAGAAAGATTTATGATTTGTATACACATATCCACCTTTTTCCTGAAGTAAAAATGGGCGCCGCCATTTGTAAATTCTATGGGTTTAGCTTCCGGTCTCATTTTTTCATTTAAACTTCCAGCTATTTTTAGATGTACAAAACAGTTAGTTTTGCTGCTTGATATTGAGAATTGATGTGTCCTATCATATTATTTTAATCTGTTATCTTAATTAAGAACACACTGGTTTGTACTTCAAACAGTTTTACCGTTTACTGCACATTGTTATTCTCCCCGTTATTTCCCTATAGCGGCTAATGGAACAGAAGTCTTACCCATAGGCTTACTTCTGCGTTGAGGAAAAAGGTGGATAGACTACCTTTATTCGCCTTGGATAGTTATTCATAGTTTATATAATTTTGATAGAGTTTTTATCCGCACAGTGGGCACTAACTGCAAATGTTTCAACGATGATTTTAACAGCATACCGGAACATTCACTCACATGAAAGCGCAAAAACGCGACACAAAAATGATTGAAACATATCGGTGCAGTTTGAGACAGGTTTTTTAAAAGTAACTGTTTAAAAACAGGCCGCATTAAAAATGTGAAGCTGAGCGCCAGTCAAAGTCGCAACGGAAAAAGTACAGTCTGTGGTGCATGCTTATTATGATTATTAGGGTGATCTACAGGAAGTGCAAGAAGACAGTAGTTTATCTGTGTGTCATCTATTAATTCAGATAACGGCTGTTATTTTCTTCTTAAAAAGAAGAATATATTTGAGAACTTATTAAGATTTTTTCAAGAATTGCACATTCTTACGAACTTGGAATTGTGTGGAATTTATCTTAAGAAATGTATTTAAGAAGATTTCCGTGAATCCGGCCCCTGCTTCTGTGGAGCTATGTTGTTTGGTCAAAGAATTAAGCAACAAGCCGCAAGAAGCTGTGGCTTACAGTGAATGTATACATAATACACAATTTATACACAATTTCACATACTGTAGTGAAATTTCATTGGTCTAAAATCCCACTCCACATAAATGTATATTAAACATCTTGCATGATCTTTGTTTTCACCATTAAACAAATTATTTGTCACAGCAAACTTGTCTCATCATGACTGATTAGGACACGTTGTAAGTGTATATGTTTTTTTGTGCATTTTTTCTTTGTTCATTGCTGCCAAAGGTCAGGATTTAGTGACCGCTTCAGTCAGCCCTGAAACACCTACCTTTGTTTTTTTACAGGCTTTTCCTTACTGCAGAAACAAAGTCAAACTGATGAGTCAAATGAGCTTAATTAGATTCAGATTGTGTCCAAATCTACTCATAAAAGCATCTGCCCACAGGTTGACTTTTAAAATATTTCCTCGCAGTCTTATTTAATGGCTGACCCAAAGGTCTTAATGTGTCAAAGATCAGCATCCAGCACTGTATTCAGGCCATGTGCTGGTTGTTTTTGTTTGTGCATGTTTCTTTTCTAAATGTGTGCATGGCTCTCTGTACACTCTGCTGAATTATAGACCTCTATGGGGTGTTTATTTTTGCCTTTTGCCGCTGCCATCGGTTTGTGGTCAGTCACAAGATGTGTAGTTCGTCACTATAAATACTTTGCTCCGAGGGCACATAAGAGGCCGGCCCTCATGGGCCTTCCCACTCAACGGCGCGAGCAAGCCTCGGCTAGATGTGTGGGATACAGGGTGTCCGCAGCTGGAAGACCAGGCCTAGTATTTCATGGTCAAACTAGTTTTGCCCTGTGCTTCTCTTGTCTGGGGCATAATGAGTGGCTTCCTGATTGCGGCTATAGCCCAGTAAAGACTATTTCAGCCTGCTGTACACTCTTTAAACCTGTATGCAAGTTGTCTACCATCCATTCACTTCATTTTATTTCTTTCTACAGACCGTTATATGTAAGGATATGGAAGATAAGCTAAAGAAACAGATTTTTCTATCTGATCACTGTTTGCTCTCTCTTTTTGATTAAGTTGAACTAACGAAGAATCTAATCCGTCTTTCTTATTTCTCTGTGTGGTGTCTTTCCAACTTCTCTGTCTGATCTCTATCTGATCCTTCTGAGATCTATCGGTCTGATCTTTTTGTGATTTTCTTTTTCTATATTTCTGATTCCGGAGTTATTTGTCATCTCTCTCTGATAACTCTGTCTGACCCTTTGAGATGTATCTGTTTAATCTCTGATTTCTTTTTGTTTTCTTTGATTTCTGGTGTATCTTTCTGATCTCTATCTGATGTATCAGTCTGATCTCTTTGTGATTTATCTGTCTGATTTATCTCTTTGATCCCTTTGATGTCTCTGTCTGATCTGTCTCTGATTTATCTGTCTGTTCCTGCTCTTGTTTATTTGTTAGATCTGATTTATGTATCTGATATCTCTCTTTGATCTTTATCTGATATCTCTATCTGATCTCTCTCTTTGATTTATCTATCTGATCTGATTACTGAATGCTCTCTCTTATCTCTTTCTCTGTTTTCTCTGATATCTCTGATTTATATCTAATTACCCCATTTCTGATCTGTGTTCACAGTTAAAGGGATAGTTCACACAAAATTTTTAATTACCCCATTATTAATTCCCCCTCAAGCCATCCTAGGTGTCTGTCTTCCTTCTTTCAGACAAATAAAGTCAGAGTTATATATTTATAAAAAAATATATATATGGGAAGTCGTGGCCTAGTGGTTAGAGATTTTGACTCCTAACCCTATGGTTGTGGGTTCGAGTCTCGGGCCAGCAACACCACGACTGAGGTGCCCTTGAGCAAGGCACTGAACCCCCAACTGCTTCCCGGGTGCTGCAACATAAATGGCTGCCCACTGCTCTGGGTGTGTGTTCACTGCTCTGTTTGTGTACTTTGGATGGGTTAAATGCAGAGCACGAATTCTGAGTATGGGTCACCATACTTGGCTGTATGTCACGTCACTAGTAAAACATGTCCTGGCTCTTCCAAGCTTTATAATTGCAGTGAATGGGTGTTGAGATTTTGAAGCAAGGTAAAGTGCATCTGTCTATCATAAAAAGTATATCCACATGGCTTACGTAGGTGTAGTGTATTCTCTGGTGAGAAGTGACGAATGTGGAAGCACAGAAGAGAGCGTAAAACAAACACTGGTCACGAATTAGAAGTACAAAACAAGGATTTGTAAAGAAAATATTGGAGGATTTCTATATAAGCCAAGAGGAGACTGGTTTTCCTTTGCTGTAAACAAAACTTGGTTCTCAAGAGACTATCATATTCTACGTATTCGTAGTATGATCTCTGTATATTTCTTTTCTTTATGATCTCTCTCTGTGATCTCAATCTCTGATCTCTCTGTTTCTTTCTCTCCAGCTTGTTCTTATACTAAAGAGGTGTCATCTTCACAGGTACTGTCGCTGTCGCGTTCCTACCTGGTGGACGCAGACCCTAGTCAGGAAATGAGCAGGAATGTGACCTCTCCAGTGACCTTCTTCCACTGCTGTGGCTCGCCACAAGGTTGGTATTGTTAGTCTGATACACTAACCACTACTGTCATTATGTGCATATGTATCAGTGAACATAATGTGCATATAAGCATCATTTTGGGTAAGCTTTTGAAAATAACATTATTTTACAAAATAAGATGGTTTCTCTGTTCACACACCAACCTTCTGGTGTCCTCCGTCTTTCCTTAGTAATAATTACTATATAAATAATCACAATACAGCTATTTTTTATTTTATCTTTGCTATTATAAATAAGAACAGATACAAAAAAAATAAAAATAGAACAAATAGCCTAGAAAGAAACAAACAATGCATTACCTTTAGCATTTTTTATCTAAACTAAAGCATTCATGTATGAAAAACAATCAAATGTAAAAATAACTTAAGTGCGTTCATTACAAATAAATTGATTATTAAAACTACAAAAGTCAGCGTGTTAAAATATATATGTTAAAAAATAAAATAAAAAAGAGAAACTCAACAAAATTGAAACTTTAACTTAAAATAAAAGGAAAATTATTGGATTCCTAATGTGTGTGTGTGTGTATATATATATATATATATATATATATATATATATATATATATATATATATATATATAAAACTGTAATTCATATAAGTCATTAGTTAGTTATTTTTCTAATTTTGTATGAAATTACTGACCTTTTAACAGTTTAATCAAATAATGTGTCGAAGTAGAAAAATGATGTAGTTTCTGTTCATTCCTATTACTGGAAAGGTTGAGTGATTCATCAGTGTCAAAAGTCAAGTTGAGTGCTTTGCATTTTGGGATACTGTGCTCTTTTTGTATATTGAACAATTTGGCAAATTTAACAAGTAATTGAAGTATTCCATCCATAGAGAAAATGTTCACACTGTGCGTATTGTACGTACTGCATGCTGCATTTTTAATTATACTAGTGCGGTAGTATGTCATTCCAAACATACACACAGAAGAGATTTAGGGAACATTTAGAAATATGGAAAAATTCCAGAGGAATGAAAGATAACCTGGTGGAGGGATAAAGATAAAATGATAGGGTTCTCAAACATCTGACCAAATTTCCCCCGTAATCCTTCATTTTGTAATTTGTTGAATTCCGAGTAATCTTATGTGTTTAAAGAGCAACAGAGTGACAGAGAGCGATTAAGCCAGACATTCAAATAGAGAGAGTAGTTTGTGTTATTAATATCTCTGTGATGAAATACTGACGTCAGCCCTGAACACTGGCCCTCTTGTTCTTGTCCATGTCCATGAGCGTTTGCTGCGCTGTGGTCACACACACACACACACACACACACACACACACACACACACACACACACACACACACAACTGATTCACTCTTCCACATACTCACCCCTGTCTCTATCCACACACATCCAATCTCTCCCACAAATGTTTCCTCTGCAGTTGGTCTGAGATACAGGGCCCAGAATTCCCTCTGTGTCCATGGGCATCTCAAGTGATGCTTTATCCTCCGCATCCACAATCACCGTGGACTCCATTTAACTGCTCTCAGTTGCAGGATACATAATCAGTTACTCTGACTATAATACAAATAAGTCATATATAAATATTATAAATAAAAATAAATCAATTATAGTCAAGTATAGTTAATTGCTAAAAATAAACTTAGTTATTCAGTGTACACAATTATTTTGTATGTATTCATGCAAATGTTTAGGGATGCACTAATACTAAATTTCTATAACGATAACCAGTTATTTAGAGTGACATGCCGATGCCAATACTGATTTGTTTCGTTTTTTTATTTTCTTCCTGTATAGTTCCTGTAAACTATACAGGAAACCCTCTCATTTGGTACACTACTATAATATTAGAGGTTAAAATTAAAAATAAATACATATATAATTAAAAGTAAATGAGCTCCATTCATTTTTTTATTTTATTTATTATATTATATATATCTAACTAACCTACTGTGATCACTGGATAATTTTCTTGAGGTGAATGCAACGTTAAGTGAAATATTGGTCACAAATTGTGTTATTAGCCTCTTTCCATGATTGAAACACTGAGCAATTACATGAGATATGATATGTTATGTTGCACTGTATCTTTCTGCATAGCTTCTGATGTTCAGTCATGTTTATTTTAATGCTATAACTTGTAGTAAAGTGTAAGAAATTATTTGGATGCTGCTTTGCCGCTTGAACTAGGGTACAGCGATCTGTCACACATTACACTGTTACACATTACACAAAAGCACAAAGCTCTTTGCGGTTATTGGATAAGAGGCATGCTACAGTTATTGTTTGAAAGAGATAAAAACAAGGACCTGGCCCTTAATTTCAGGTGACTTGTAGGATCAAATAGAACCTGCGTTAAGTTTTTGTTTTATAAGAGAGATCGCATTAATGCATTATCATTGCATCAACTTTGACAGCCGATTATTGCCACGATACGTTGGTGGATCTCTAATGATCTCAGATAAATTACACTGTATTTCTACATTGCCTGTTTTTTTACATTAAAATTTCCATCAAATATTTATTATTATTATTATTATTTTTTTTAATTACCCCATGTTTAACACACTTGAAAAGTAAAGTGTGTCGTTTCTGTACAACGTATTGAGTAAATGCAACGAAAACACTGACGTATATAATAATCATTAACGTGATAACTGTCTGTATCTCTCTCACACACACACAAACTGACAAGCAGAATCTATGTCTGGTGACACGTGGTGCGTTTCTAGACCTCCTGGGCTGTGTTTGTGGTTGTCTTCCTGTTCCTGTATCAGGTAAGAGCTCAAAACACCATCTGTAGTGAAATAAACACCAGTATCACGTGCTTGTTTCCAAATCTATAACTTCAAGTCTAGTTTTTATTCCAAGGATAGAAGGTGTCTGCTTTGAGTGTGTGTTCTTTTCAGTGTGTTGGAGGCCTGTGGGTCTTTGTGTATCAAAACGCTAAACTGTCTCTGACAGATGGTACAATTGTGCCCGTGTGACCCAGTTAAATGGGGCGGCCCCTGCATGCTTGCGGGCCCCATGTGTCGCACACATGTGGGCATGGTGGCCATGTTTATCACTTTAAAACAAGCATATTCTTACAGTCCCACCTGCCTACCATCACTTACATAACAAACGGTGGGAGCACACACACACACACACACACACACACACACACACACACACACACACACACACACACACACACACACACACACACACACACATTTGTGCTGTGCAGAGATTTATTTATAAACTTTGCCCTGTACTCTGTCTTAACACCCTCTTTATCTCTGTCTGCTTCTCCTTTTGTTTCTCTTAACATAACTCTTAACACAATTTCACTGTCAGTCTGGCTTTTTGCAGTGTTTTCCTCTCCCGGTTAAAGGAATCACCCTAAATTAAAACTGTCAGCAAACTTTGTTAAAGTCTTATGACTTACTTTGTGCCAGGTAACACAAAAAGAGATGTTAGGCTGAATGTTCACACTTTGTCATGTAATGAAAGTAGACGATGAAAAGGGGATGTCAAATGAAAATGACCGTCCACTATAAAAGTATTCTGCATGACTTTAAAAATTAAAGTCAAAATTAAATTCCATTCCATGTCAACTGACAAGAAACAATGCAATTTGTTTTTACTGACATCAAAACAAGTGTAGGACTTCTGAAGACTTCTATAACACACAGGCATATGGACAATTGTGCTTTTATTGTTTTGTTTGTTAGTTTTTGTCCTTTTGTGGATTGACTGACCCTGGTCAGTGTTTGCTTTCATTGTATATAAACATATTGCTGTGAAACATCTCCTTTTGTGTTAAACAGAACAAAGAAAAGCCTTATGGCTTGGCTATATGTGTGTGTGTGTGTGTGTGTGTGTGTGTGTGTGTGTATGTGTGTATGTATGTATGTATGTGTGTATATATGTGTGTATATATGTGTGTGTCATTACAATTTATTCATTTATTTATAAAAAAAAAACAGTCCTTGTCATGTCAGGTTTCATGAATAAATTGTAATATTATAATTTATTGATATATATATATATATATATATATATATATATATATATATATATATATATATATATATATATATATATATATATATATATATATATATATATATATATATATATATATATATATATATATATATATATATATATATATATATATATATATATATATATATATATATATATATATATATATATATATATATATATATATATATATATATATATATAAAATCATTTTCATGTCATGAAACCCGAACATGTCAAGGTCATATTAATTCATTTAAAAAGTCATTTTAATTGCTGTAAGTTAAAGAAATGTTAAAAAAACATAAAAGAAGCTAAAAAAAAATAAATAAATAATAATAATAATGCTAAAAACGCAACACTTGGGAATAATGGGAGGTAAAAAAAACTTTTACTAAACATTATTAAAACCTGATAAAACAAATAAAAATGTTACTAATGAATTTTTTTTTATTAAATAATATTTTAATAAAAAAGAATCAAAAATTAATCTTAATGGTCCTAAAACGTTTTTCACTTTCTTTT
Organism: Carassius carassius; assembly: GCF_963082965.1. NCBI lineage: Eukaryota > Metazoa > Chordata > Actinopteri > Cypriniformes > Cyprinidae > Carassius > Carassius carassius. The sequence continues at coordinate 22,773,380 of NC_081784.1, forward strand.
TAGCAATTTAAAAATATATATATATATATTTTACACATACCATAATTGTATTTACATGTAACATACATGTATACATTATTTACATTATGTATAGCAATAATAAGAAACCAACCCTAAACTAAACCCTAATCTTAAACCAGTCATAAACAAAGAGATGTTAATTAATATCACTCAGTGCTTACTGGTCTAATTATATGTGTGATTCACCCTCCCTTACTTTCTCTTTTTCTTTTTCTGTCTGTTTATATCTTTCTCACTCATTCATCCAGTCACTAACACTTCAAGCTATTCAGAAGGACCGTAACAATCTGCTTTTTCATTCATCTTGGAACTATTAAGTAGGAGTTGAAATTTTCTGGGCAGTTGCATGTGTTCTCATTCTGATGTACTCCTCATTGGAACGGGACGTGTGTGTGTGTGTGTATTGTGAGACTGAGAGCTCTTAAGTAGTTTTGGCTCTGATACTCTGTGCAGAGTTTGTGATGGTGTTTTTACTGGCAATTCTTTAGCTGGGCATGAGGTGTACGGGTTTACGAGCCAGTGTGGATCAAACACTGCACCAGCTGAGAAATGCTCTCTTAACACCACACAAATATCTCACTTTCTCTCTCTTTGGCACAAATAGTACTGTATTCCCCATATTTCTCTCTCTCAGGTGAATAAATGGTGGACACGGTGCTCACACACTCGTCAGTATGTGTTTGGCAGAGTAGGGGTCGTCCACTGTGGGAAAGCGTTTGCATGCTCACATCTGCTCTGCACGTTCCTCACTCGTCTGGGTTTTGTTTTTCACAGTTTGGGTAATGATAGCAGGGCATGATGTAAAATCCATGTGTGCATGCAAGTTGCCGCATGTGTGTGTATCAATGTGTGTTTACTACGGTTTCCCTGCACCATAAACTCTAGCTGAACACTTAGAAACAGAAAGATCGCACACGGACTTTAACAGCTAGTGCTGGGGCCGTAATACTGTATTTCACTGAATTATTGAGTGTCTATAAAGTGAGAAAGTGTTATGAATAACTAAAGGGGTTCAAAATGGCCTCATCGTTTACTAGGGCTGCGTTGCAAATATCAATTAGTTGATTTTAATCAATCATCTTTTTTGAAGAACTTCTCAAATGTCATAATCAGTCTTTAGTCTGTGCTGATTTTTGTTGATACATGATGCTTTTAATGTGGCGTTACAGGTCATTGAAGTTCTTTCATAAAAGAAGAATGAACATCAGAAGCTATGTTGAAAGAAACAATATTGTTTATTGCAAAATATATCGTCATGTAATCATTCAGTCAACGTTTCAACTGTGCCGTCAGTAGAACATATAATGTCACGTAACATTTGATGTCCATACTTTAGAGAGGAGCATTTTACTAAATATATAACACATTCATTATATTTTTTTACATAATCTGTTCTTAAGGTCTGAATAGATCTGTCATAAAGTCAGGTTTTGTGACAACCACCATTTGAATGTTGTGCAATTTAAATGTTTGTATACAACTCGATTTTTGGTTGTTGATTATTATATGTAAATATAAATAACAATTTAACTTTAATAGTTAAATTTTTATGTTATACTGCAGTGGTTCCCAACCTTTTTCAACTCGCGGCCCACACAACCAAACAAATATGTTTGCACGACCCACTGCAAAAAAATTAACTGACCCCGCTGTTGTTGGGTTAATAACTTAGAAGCTAGATTGTTAACTGTCTTTATTGAATGAACTGGCAATGAACAGAAAATAACTCCGGCTGGCAGCACTACTTGGTACAACGACTGTTGTTCTGTAACATATGCAGCAAAAATATCTAAGATAAATTGGCGGTTTATTCTTAAACCAATCAGCGAGCTTGAATAGTGGAGGCATAATTACAGTTTCATATTTTTTTTTCTTATTTAATAAGAGCTCGGCTCGGTGTTCATCTTCAGTTCTATCTTCACATCAGTTCAGTCAGTGTACTGTTTGAGTACATGAATTACTCCGGGATATTGGTTTGTTTGAACTCAGAGGGAGTGTCAGCCACATTAAACAAGTTAACAGCTTAAGTCATTTGTGGATTAATGCATATTGGAGACACGAACCGTTTAAAACGATTCAGCTCGATTTGGTGAACTGGTTCAAGAAGATCCGGTTACATCGAATGATTCGTTCGCGAACCGGATATGACAAACTGCTTTGTTTTGAACTCTCTCACAACAGACACAGAAGAGAAGACGATGCTGAATAAAGTCATAGTTTTTGCTATTTTTGGAGCAAAATGTATTTTCGATGCTTCAAAAAATTCTAACTGACCCTCTGATGTCACATGGACTACTTTGATGATGTTTTTCTTACCTTTCTGGACATGGACAGTAAACCATACACACAGCTTCAATGGAGGGACTGAGAGCTCTCGGACTAAATCTAAAATATCTTAAACTGTGTTCCGAAGATAAACGGAGGTCTCACGGGTTTGAAACGACATGAGGGTAAGTTATTAATTACATAATTTTGATTATTGGGTGAACTAACCCTTTAATAGTAATTCGTGGCCAACCTGCAATACCATCAATACCGTGGCCCACAGGTTGAAACCCACTGTTAAACTGTATCAAGTGACAGGATACCTGTGTTGTAAGAGCTTTACTTGAGACTTCTTTCTTAAGAAAAAATTACATTTACTATGCCTGATATATATCCAAGTGAATCGATATTGAACTGAAATTGGAAACAAATCAAGAGCTTGTGAATGGAATGGTCAAAACTGTTCATACCCAGCTCTATGACTTACTCACCCTCACGTCGTTCTAAAGCTATGACTTTAAAATATGTTTTTGAACAATGCTCATATTCCTATACAGTAAAATCATATAGTAAACAGAGGCTATCAAGCTCAACAAAGAGCGAAAAGCATCATAGAGTATTATAAAAATGGTCCATGTGCCTGTATGCCGTATTTTTTTTCCAAAGACATTTGAAGTCATACAATAGCTTTAAAGCTATATAATATATACATATATATATATGTGTGTGTGTGTGTGTGTGTGTGTTACACAGTGTTGGGGAGTAACTAGTTACATGTAACGGCGTTACGTAATTTAATTACAAAATTATTGTAACTGTAATTAGTTACAGTTACTAAGAAAAAATGAGTAATTAAATTACAGTTACTTATGAAATTTTTAACGATTACAAAGGGGATAACATTTGAATATTTACACACATCCACATACAGATTTAACTGATTTCTTTCCCAAATTGCACTGACTATTCTGAGACATACCGCCCTAATAATTTCCGGGATGCGGAAACACAGTCTGGTTCGTAGAATCCAGTCATAAAAACGAAATGCCTAACGCGGATGGAATATGCCACATTTTGGATGACTAAATCAAAAGTAGGTCAGTACACTTGAATCAAAACATGACATCGACTAGTGTCTGTGAATATAAGCCCCAAAAGTGCAATATATGTGCACATTCTGCGTGTCTGTGGAAATCAGGCGCGGACTGGACACCGGGAGAACCGGGACAATTCCCGGAGTCCTGGCAGCCGATTTTGCCCCACTATTTAATATCATTATTGTATAATTGCCTGCCGAATGTACTAAAGCGATCATTTGCGAACCCGCCATTTGATAATTAAATATCTAATAAGTCATGAAGTGTTAGTTGTGACTCGCGCGCTCTCCGCGCCTGCGCCAAACGGTTTGGATCAGACTCAGAGTAATCAATGCGAGAGAGAGAGAGAGAGAGAGAGAGAGAGAGACTATGGAAGCGCACAGCTGGAGCAGAGAAGCAGAACTACTGTTCAGGGTTTCAGGTCAGTTTCATCTATAAAGATGCTTTTTTGTCTTTGTTTTTTTTATTTATTTAATCAAGCAGCAGCACGTTGCTCATCAGTCATCACTCAAAATACTATATAAAGATAATCATTAGTATCTGTTGTAATGTTACAGTAGTAATTTAGCTGAAAAAAAATCTGATTTTTTTTTATAGGTTTAGGGGGAGCTACGACAGACAACAACACAACCCTTACGAAAATTAACATTTTAATATTTAACTATAAATCCAGAGAAAATGGTTACTATTGGTTAACTGTGGTAACCAAAAATGTAAAATTATTTTACAAATGTATTTATTTAAAAATAAATACAAAGGTACAAAAAAGAAAAAAAATTTTTTACTTTTATATAGGCTAATAAAAGCATGTTTAACTTTTGTAAGGGAAAAACATGACTCGTGTACAGTATTAGGATTTTTCTATAAAGATATTGTAGTATTGTAGAGTATTGTATAGTAAAGTATAGTTTTGTTCAATCTTGAGTATTAAAGTCATGAGAGAGGTGGATAACAGGGCAAAATAAAGAGACTGAAGAGAAAAATGGAGGTGAAGGTGCAGTTCAGGAGAGAACTTTTAATTATTTTGCATGTCCCCAAATTAAAGATTTAAACCTTTTTTTATGTCAGGTCCATACAAAAAATAGTTTTGTCCATGAACTGGTTTGTATGAGTTTGAATTTTCCAGTCTGAATTTTTTCCCAGTCCGCCCCTCCTGTAAATTAATGGCAAAGACATGGTTTCATTTTCTACACATAGGCCTACTGAAGCTCGCAGTGTTTTCAACCTCTGCCGCCTCAATATAGGAGTACACGAGCACATAAACATAATTTCTAGAACTGCTCTGTGTCACTTCATGTGCATTTTACTTATTTTGAGAAAACTATCATCATATACAGAGACAGCAGTTTAAAAAAAAAACACCAATGTTTCAGGAGTTTATTACACAGAATACGTCACGTGCTTATTAGATAACTGTATTTAAGTTGATGTATATGCTTTTATTTATTATTCTTTAATTTTCACAAATTTATAAAAGTAATCAAAAAGTACTCAAAAGTAATTAGTTACTTTACTTTAATAAAGTAATTGAAAAAGTTACACTACTATTACATTTTAAACAAGGTAACTTGTAATCTGTAACCTATTACATTTCCAAAGTAACCTTCCCAACACTGGTGTTACAAATAACATTGAGTCATAAATGGGAACATTCTTTAAAACATCTAATTTTGTACTAAAAGTAGGATGTTAAATGTGTGACTAAATGATGACAGTTTTTATTTTTGGGTGAAATATCCGTTCAAATTTCTTTCTTTTCCTGTTTTCATTTCTTCTTTCTTTTGCTGAGAGTTTCAAGAGAAAACTGTCAGTGTTTTGCCAGTGTTAGATTTCATTGCCCTGGGTTTTATTTACTAATGCCAGTGACTGTAATATTTCTATTTTTATTAGAGAGCAAAATTTGGTCATTGAGACTTGGTGGTCGTGGCATTGAAGAAAGTACAATTTTCTCTGAGTCATGCTGGGACCACGGCTGTGTTTGTGTGTAAAGCTTTGGACGCCTCATTGGGCCGTTCAGGTTTTCATAAAGATACCAGCACTTCCACAGAACTACTGTCTCCAAACTCACACTCACATTGTCTGCAACAGTCTGACCTGCTGACAAATGCCTATCAATTCAGAGATTAATCGTTACCATGCTCCGCCGTCTCTCCAGAGGGCCAGGGATATTAATAAATGCCATGTCGAATCGTTCTTTCTCTCCACCGCACTTCCTGTTTACTTTCATTTCCTCTTTCTTCCCCTGTTCTGTGTTTCTGCCTCTGTGTATGTTGGAGAAAAACAGATCTAGATGGAGCATAAGAGGGAAATAAATCAGCATTGTTCCCTGAAATCTGTCTCATGACTGATAGTTCTCATCTCCCTCCCTCAGTTAATGATGTTTTTCTCCCAGTCTGTTGTTTTGTGGTAATGAGTACTTGGCTTGAGTTTAAAGGCTTGAGAATGGTTAGCATCACTCCTCTTATGACCCACTACAGTTTCGACTTCATTTCACTTTCTTCTCGATCTGAGTAACTGCAGCAATCTTTTTTTTTTTTTCTTTTTCTAATCTGTTAGAGAACCATTCTGTGAAACTGTTCCTTCTACATTGTGGAAAAGTGTTTGTTAAAGTACTTATTCTGTATGGTTTTAAAATATAGCAGACATTTGAAGTACTTGCTCTAATGTGAATGGAAAAACAAACAATTCCTTCTTTCTTTCTTTCTTTCTTTCTTTCTTTCTTTCTGTCTTCAATAAGCAGCACAACAGTTTTTAACAACTATGCAGCAAATGATAGTTGTTAGAACTATTATTAAAATTATTTCTGAAGGATCATGTGACACTGAAGACTGGAGTAATGATGCTGAAAATTCTGCTTTGCATTACACTTTTTTTTAATCAGAATAATAGCATCCTTGGTGAGCTTATATGCATGTATGTAATAATTTTAAGCGAATGGCTTTTTTAAGGAACATTTAAGCGAGTCTACAGATGTTTGTGCCTGTGTCTGAGTGAAGCAAGAAAACATGAACTAAAGCATGTGGAAGTGATCTGTATTTATGATAAATGACTCTTTAAATAGCTCGCTGTCTGTTTCTTGTGTTGATGTTGTGTTGGCTATGTCTGTGCCAGGGTTCTGGTGATAAGGTATTTTCCACATTAGATTAGATATTCCAGTTCTCATCACTACAAATGTTTGTCAACATCCCACCCTGATTTTAAACATGCCTTCCCATCACCCCCTTCTCATAATAACGGTCAGGGTCTGTGTGAACATGTCAACAATTAACATCATTGAAACAGGTGTTGAGCAATGGCCGTGCCCTAAAGAGACATGCAAGTATACACACATACAGAATCCCCTCTCACAGTGAGGTACAAGCTAGCTGCTTCAGGTCAGTCTGAGTATGCTCACAGAAGCGTACGAGGGCTCTTTTGATACTCCGGTGTCACGGTAACCGTGCCGTCTCTTGGGGAATGCGGTGTGGCCCCGCCCCTCTGGTCCACTGCTTGTTGAATCATGTGCAGGGCTGGATTGAGTTGCATTGTGGGGGTTTGAATGGTTCCTTGGAACTCTTTGGATGGATAAGTGGGATTTATTTAGCTTTTAGAAGAATATTGCATTCATAATAATTCAGTAAGGAAAAAAGGATGCCTGAGGCTCTAAAGCTCTTGCAATTCCTGGCTTGCTTTTCAGCTAAATAAATATTTAATAGCGAAAGTTCAAAGAGTGATCATTTGTCACTAATATACACCAATTTAAGTAGTTCTCTCAATGCATTGTACACTTTATGTAACCTAATATCAATTATGCATGATATGCTCTTACATGTAATGGAGTACATTTGTTGTTTCCTGCTCTAGACTCTCCAGATTTGTATGGCCTCTGAACTTGTGGCCCCTCAGGGGCCCGATAACATGAAGCTCTCAGTCCCTGGAGCCACACAGTACCTGCAGAGTCTGGACAGTTGGAGGTGATTCCACAGAGATGCTGATGGCTATGTGACCAGAGTCTGATGGGTTTCAGAGAGACCTCCTGAAGCGACTGCTGTGGTGCCCACAATATGAGGTTCGGCTGTTTGCCCTGGAACAGTCCTTTAGGATACTTCAGAAGATAGAGTAAGAGTGTCATCATGGCCAGGGACCCTTTCCCTTTGACCTCAGTGTGTCCAGCTTACCCTCTCTGGCCCTTCACGAGACTTACCCTGGGTGTCAAGCCAAGGTGAGAAAACCACGCTTTTTGTTCAGCATACTGTATACGACTTTATCAACTGCTGCAAAAAATACAAATAAAAAATAAAACACAAAAACAACTTGCAAAAGCTGTAACATTACAAAACTTTAAACATCCTACAAAAGCAAAGCACAAAAACAACAACTTTAATAAAATGATTTGCGTTACAACTACGTTACAAACATTCTACTAAGCCTTACACAATAAGAAAAAAAAAACACAACTTACCAACTTTACAAAACTTCAAACTCTCTGAAAAACTCAACAAAAATGCTCTACAAAAACTGTTACAAACACTACAAAAAACACTTTCCAAAAAGCAACACTATTTAAATTATTTAACAACTTCAAACACTCCACAAAAACACAAGCATACAAGTTCACAAAATGATTTGTTACAACTTTAAACAATCTACTAAGCTTCTCAGAACATAATAAAAAAACTTTACTCTAAACACTTGACACAACACCACAAAATGCAGTGCAAAAGGGCAATACTTTACAATGCTCCAAAAAACGTAAAAAGCAACACACACACACAAACAAATGGTTTAACAAAATTGTGACTTTTAACAAGACAAAACTTTAAACACTCAAAAACCTTTACAAAAAACTTTACAAAAAAATAATTTGCATCACAACTTCACAAATGCAGTGCGAAACTTTTCAAACAGAAATATTTAAACACTAAACAAAACTTTACACAAAAACACCAACTCTTTAACAAAACTTGAAACAAAATTGCCACTTTTTAAAATGTAAAAAAAAAAATGCCAACAGAAGTGGAGAGCATATGTTGTCACGAATGAAACATAGCAATGCCACAACTACAAGACGACGACGAGGACTTGGATGCCCTTGAGGTAAGATAAAACATATCAAAATTTAATTTGAAAGTGAACTATCCCTTTAATAAAGCACAATACAAAAACTTTACAAATCATTTGAAAACTTCACAAAATGCAGTGCAAAACTTTATGTTTATGTAACTTTAAATGTTAAGAGATACTGTATGTCTGAGAAACATTCCACACACAAACCCACCCCTAGACCTCACAACAAACACTACAGATAGAACACTACAAATAGAAAAACTTGAAACTTGAGAAAAAAAAAAAAAACCTTTACAAAAGCAAAAATGAGAAGCAATGAAATTACCTTGGACTCTGAGAGTACTAGGAAAAATAATCTTTGCAGGTCTAGTCATTTTATTTCATCAGGTTGAAATTCACTGTTACACTGATCACAAATCCGGTCCTGAGATTAGTGAATTCAGTCGTCTAAATTACACGTCGTCATATGGGGATTCTCTTTGATTAGCTGAATAAACATCTACACTGTAAAACCTGCTGGACAACAGCTAGTGTCTCTGAATGAAACTGACTGACTGTCATTTAATTTCCATTCACTGACTCAATACACACAAACTCGGATTCAACTCAAGAGCTTAAGTCGATTTCCTGTTTAGAAAAAGGGGTCGTGTTTCAATTCCTCATAAACACTCAACTAACCGTCAATTACCCTCCTGTTTTGCCTTTTCTGTCATTAAGCAACTTTCAAACTGACGGGAATCAGCTTTTCTTGAAGGACGTGTGTGTGTGTGTGTGTGTGTGTGTGTGTGTATATTTTCTTCATGTCTGTTGCAGTGATTTTGGCTGGGTGTGCATGTGTGTTCTTAAAAGCTGTTTTATTGGCCAACTGTTAATGTTTAAAGTGCTGCTGTTAGGCTCTAGACTCTCGATATGGCCTGGTTTCCATGGTAAGTCTACTGTTCCACCAAAGCATTCTGGGAAGTGATGAGGAAAGTTAGGTTAATTTCCTCTTTGGGCTCAAATGGCAACGCTAATAAGAAATTATGCATCAAACTGCAATTGCACTAGTGCCTAAATCCATTCTGAAAATATTCATTTTAGTCTTAAAACTAAATACACATTGGTTTCGTCATGTACTTTAATATAATATAATGTACCGTAATATAAAAGACTGAAATATAATAAAGTCGGAGGCCATAGAAAGCCATTAAAAAGATCCATAAAATGCCCTTATTTAAGACTCTTGTACTCTCCAATAAATAATAATCAACCAAACAAGTCTAAATAATGTCAGCAAAGCACTGTAAGGTACCTGGCCTGTCACGGGAAAGGAAAGGAAAGACGTTGGGGGTCCGAAGAGAAGAAAAACAAGTCTTCCGTTAACTCGCTCGCTCTCCTGAGAGGGAAACCTGAGGGCCAGAGCTGAACCAGATGTGTTTTATGTGCAGGGGGATGCAGGGATAGATGGATGGATGGGAAGGGAGGAATGTTGCTGACAGACGGGAGGGTGGAATACGGGAATGTTCATATGGATGAAAGGAAATTGGGTTGAGAGGTGTGTCTGGCAAATGAAGCACTGAAAATATTCCCAAAACATCCTGAACCGACTTCTCGTGCTCTTTGTGTTTGATTAGTCAGGGTAAATTAAATATTTATTTTGACATGCATGAAAACGAGGCTGCGTAGGATAGATGTGTACAGTCTGTTCAATGGTTTTGTGAAAATACGGCATGTAGTCTGACTAAAGTCTCCATTTCTTTTGGTGTTTCACAGGTTTTGCCGGTTCTTGCTGTCCTCCTGCTTTCTTCCCTGCTGCACTGGAGAGATGAGATGATGTCTTTGAGCTGTCAGGAGGTTCTAGAGTATCTCCTCACATTGCTGTAAATGTCTACAAACAGGTGAACCGTACAGATGAAACTATCATGTTTTTCTTTTTTCATTGACTTTTGAATTATTGCAGAAAATTAGCTTTGTGACCAGTGAAAGTTTGATTCTTATCATGATAATCAACTTAATCAACTTAGCATACAGTTGGCAAATTTAAAAAGCTGTAGGGTGTAAATAAACTACACCTTGGTTGCATGAGTTCAACATCACCACCATTATGCTTCCGATGACTCTTAATTTTGATTTAAAATCCACCAATGGGAAAGTTTGAGTTGAAATGGAATAGTTCCCAAAAGCGCATTTATAGTTGAGTAAATGAGTTTCACAGTTTGCCATGATAACGTTTACTGTCCCAAATCACCTCTGTAGGCCCATTTTCGGGACTCATAAAACTTAAAATCACATTACCGATGTATTTTGTGTCGTAGAATAAAGCGTGAAAATATATATTGAGCTTGTGTTGACCACAAAGCTTTTTTTCAGTCATTTAACTGAAAAACCCATTAAAAAAAAGGCCTGTCCTGTTCCAATGATAAGGATGGAAATCTAAACAAGCCTAAATGGCTAATAATATTTTAGAAACAGAGTATCAGTAAACCATATTTTATCAATTGTATGTCATTTTCTGTTATTAAATTGTATCATGTAGCTTATATTAGCATTCAGCAGTCCATAGCCTGTATATTAGCAGTATTAGCTGTCCAGCTCTTAACATTTCAGCAACAGCATTGGACACTGACATTTGACTGCCAGTCCAAACAATGGCAAAGAGGGGGAACCTTCATATTGGTGAAATTTTACAGGCAAAAGAAGGTCTAGTGTCTGTTGTCAGTTCTGTAGGTATATGAAGCACAGCTAACAAAGAAGTTACTTTCAAACCAAGCAAAAAAGTGGCAAATCCAATTGACCAACTTGAACTTGTTGCAAGATCTGTGTGGGTAAATCATTCACCCTCACACAATTTACCAAATTGTGGATTGTGGAAATAACTGGATTTTGCCTATGAAAACCGTTGAATAGCGATACATGTGATAAATGTTATTCTTCCATTTACCTCCAGTTGTGCAAAAAATCCACACTAGATTTTAAAGATTAATATTGTATACTAGATTGCACCATCACCCTAAAAACATAGCATGTTCTCAGCAGCCGTGGACTCTAACAAACCTCCTCATTGTTGAGGCAGCGGTTTGGGTGGTGGATATCCCTCTGGGGAGGCGAGAGGTACTCTGTTGAACAGCTAGCGCTGTTAGCGGGAAGTGTAATGGCTTCAGATGTGGGCTCCGAATACAAAAGAAACCACACATACCTGTGGTCGCCAGCCGCCCTGTGTACATCAATCACCCTTTTATTCCTACGGCAGAGCGGGAGGGAGATTGATTTACACATTAAAGGCGCACAGCTACCTGTGCTTTCAATTGAGAGAGTGTCCGTATTCCTTTACATAGGGTTATTCCCTATAATTTGTGGGTATGTACAGGAGGTTGTGTGCATGTCTTAATATGTGTTTTTGAGGCGGCAGGTGCAGTTGGATTGTTGTTTTTGGCTCCTAGGTGCCTGTAGGGGCCTCAGAATAACAGACACCTTCACATACCAGTGCGTAGTGAACACAGGCCATCGGTATTGCATTACAAAGGCTCCTGCACCTTGCAACGCTCGCACGCTTTCAATCTCTCCCCTTAAGTTCAGCGTTGTGAAACGCTTTGCGGTGTATTGCTGTTTGTACAGTGTGACATGATACGTGTCTTTTGTAGCAGTCGCCCTGTGATTAAAGCAACACCATAATACTCGCTGAGTGTGTGTCTCTGCGATTGCGTAATGCACTTGGACACTTGCAGTGTTGTGTAATGCCACAATTGCTGAGTGTATTTTGGTACTCGTGTTCTGTTGGACAACACATGCTGGATTAGGATTACACCTGTTCTGAGATCAAGTGAGTAAAACAGCCCCTCTGGACTCGGCCTGGGGGTCATTTTTAAGCGTGTTAGTGTGTCTTCAGTTTATGATCAGACAGTTTTTATGATCAGGGTCCAGATGTTCGTGAAAAAAATCTGGATTGTAAAATGGCTATTTCCAGGGTTAGAAAGTTAATAAAGGCCTTCTGAAGTGAAGTGGTGTGTTTGTAAGAAAAATATCTATATTTAAAACTCAACAATACAGTTAGCCCAATCTTCAATACATATCTTGTTTTTTTTTTTATTTGTTATTCAAGAGGGGCTTTCACACCATGTAGGTCTAGAAACTCAGTTCTTGTAACTAGCCAGCAGGGTGGTACCTAGATATCCAATATCCCCCTTGGGCCATTTTCCTGGTTGAATTCGTACCTGAAAGAAAGGACCTCTGAAGCGGCCGACAGCATTTACAAATGGCAACAACCGGTGAATGGAGGACGCCATGATCAGAGCTGTTTTTGTTGTGTCGTGGGTTTCGTGATAATGGAGATGGTATGTAAACACACAATGTAGGTGATGGAAAGAGCTTGAAAATGAGTAAATCTCCAAAACAGTTTGCAGTGTTACATATCATCAAGGCTGAGAAAAGAACACAATGCTGCATCAACAGATAAATGCTGTTATCGCTGTTTTCCATGATCGTGGAGTAAATATTTTTACATGGTTTTTAAAAAATGTCAGGTAGCCAGTGTTGCATGTGCATTTGGCCAGTCAGCGTTCACTTACAACACTGGTAGTTCCTATAGTGCTGTTTTAGACCTACTCTGTGGTAGTCTAATTTAGTTCCCCTAAACTGAGTTCTTAGAACTAAAGTCATTCCCAGTTCCAAAAATTGGGTACTTCTGCCAGTAGTTCAAGGAACTATGAAAAGGTTCCTCCGGTGCGAAAGCCCCTTATGCTTAGGCAACAGGAGCAGTAAGAGGTTAAGTAGAAAAACAAATTGCTTCTTTTTTATATAAAATTCCACTTGTACACAATCCTAGTGAACTGTACAATATAAAATAAGTAGACAGTAGTAGGAATGCAGTCCTACTACTACTACTCCTACTCCTACGATCTTCACTTCTCATGGCCAATTTCAGTTGACACATTTTAATTCATATATTTTTTTATTTATTTAATTTTATTTATGCAAGAATAGAGCTATGCAAAAAAAAACACGTCAATAATCGGCAATGAAACGCCTGCGATTTTGAACGCGATTTTGCGTAGCGTGTCAGTGAACGACGGCTCTGTGTAGTAAATGCCGCTCCATCTGAATGCACATGCTTGAGATTTACTACTAGTCACAGGAGTGCTTTTACTGATGAGATGCGCATGAAAATTGCATTCGATGTTTTGCACAGCTCTACGCAAGACAAGAAAGAATTAAAATATGAGTACATGAACAAGATGTTTATTTGATTTGTTACAGGCCATCTGTAGCCATATGAAAATAGAGCCATAAAATAGAGGCAACCTTGGCATTTTAATCAAGATCCAAACAAACATGCTACACACATCTAGCATGAGCTGTGTTTTAATTAAATTAGATTTTATAATTTCAAAATTTGAAGCAAATACGGAATGGTCTGACGTTCTGCGGTTTCGCGCATTGTGAACCGTGATCTTGCTCTGCTTGCTAAGGTCTTTTCTCCTCATTGCATCCATCTTCAGCGTGTCTGGCCTCTGTTAACGTTAGTTTACAGACCTCGTAATATTTCCAAACAAAAGACATGTTGGGAAATGATCACAATGCAGTTTGTGCAAGTCAGAGATCAGCCTAAATGAAACAAAAAATAAATAAAACCACACTTATTTAAATGCAATCCCAGAAAAAAACACAGTAAACAAGCACCTATTGAACCATGGATGTCATACCGAAGAGTTTAATATTATATTGAGAAATGTGGCATGCCTAGCTTCTGCTAACTGTCATAAGCATGTTCAGGAGAGAGCGGCGTTTCAGCGGATGATGTAGTAAGCGCCGGTGAGAATGCGCTAGTCTCACGAGAACCAAGTTTTGTTTACAGCAAAGCAAAACCATGTGAAGAAGTGAAATGTTTTAGCTATATTTTACATTTTATTAGTTTTAAAATGTTGAATTCGTGTGTATATGGGATGCTTCAACATACGTAGCTAACGTCACTTCTCACTACGCTACTTACGCTACTCTTACGTCACATGCTGAGACGCCACTCTCTTGTGAACCCACATACAACAGAACTATGCCTTTAATTACAAAGAAACGGTAAGCAACACATTTTTTTTTTATATACTAAAAATCATACTTACGATTAATTGATCAGAAATTGTTCATAGTCCATGTGTAGCATGAATGGAAATGCATAAAAGAAAATATTTAGTAAGGTGTCTTCTATTCAATTACTATTCAAGCCTTGAGCCATCAAAAATAACACTGACACATTGATCTTCTCTGTATATTTGTTGCATCACCCTGCCCTCCCAGTTTTTGATAATAAACGGAAGTATGCACATGTTCTTGTATGTGTTTCAGTGTGGAGCTCTACTGTGCCGCTCTCTCACTGACATCTCAGTTGGTGCTGCACCTGGCCCAGTCATCGCCGCAGGTAAAGAAGAAGAAAGGAAACAAGAGACCGAGGAGAGGAAAGAGTGAAGCATTGTGGTGGAAGTTTCCAGACAGACTTAAGCAAGTTTAACTGGACCGTCTATCGCTCTCTATCTAGACTGGAGCAGATTACAGATACTTAACCTTATAACGGCTTAACATTCCGCCACATCTCACTACAAATAAGGAAATCCCTGAAAAAAAAAAAAAAAATGACCATATGTGATTTAGCTTAACCACAGACTCTGAAAAGATTAACCTGTATGATTTTAAAGAGTTGTTAACGTTGTTTGTGAATGGTTGTTAGTCGATTAGCCGCTAGGTGTGACAAGGGGGAGGGGGACTGAGCTTTATGACCTCAAGATCATTTTTCTCAGTTAACAATATGATTTCAGGGACTACCATTCAGATCGTCAGTATTTTTTTAATGCTTTAATTCAGCAAGAATTCATTAATCTTTCCAAAGATGTCACTAAAGACTACGGTACATTTATATATACATATATATATTTAATTAATTTTAAATAAATGCTGTTCTTTATAAAAGAATCCTGAAAATGCATCACATTTTCTACAAAAACTTTGAGCAGCACAGCTGTTTTTAATAATCAGAAATGTTTCTTGAGCAGCAAATCGGCATGTTAGAATGATTTCTGAGGGTCATGTGACACTAAAGACCGGAAAGTCAGCTTTGCACTAGAAATAAATTGTGACCCTGGAGCACAAATCCAGGTTTAAGTCGCTGGGGTATATTTGTGGGAATAGCCAAAAAACATTGTATGGGTCAAAATTATCTATTTTTCTTTTATGACAAAAATCAGTAGCATATTTAGTTAAGATCATGTTCCATGAAGATATTTTGTAAATTTCCTACCGTAAATATATCAAAACATAATTTTTGATTAGTAATGTGCATTGCTAAGAAATTCATTTAGACACTTTAATGGCGATTTTCTCAGTATTTAGATTATTTTGCACCCTCAGATTTCTCTCTGTCAAATATTGTCAGATCCTAACAAACAATACATCAGTGGAAAGCTTATTAATTCAGCATTCAGATGATTTATAAATCTTAATTTCGTAAAATTGACACTTAAGACTGGTTTTGTGGTCCATGGTCACAATTGCATTTTAAAATATATTCAGATAGTAGATGGATTTTTGAAATTGTAATAATATTTCACAATATAAATGCATGTAATTTTTTTTTACTTTTGAACAGTAGTGTAATGTCCAGGCATAACCAATCACATATCACAACAATTTATGCCATGATAAAGTTGTTTTTGTTGGAAATTCAATGAAAAAACCATTTTAAAAGTTGTAATATTTGGATAATAATATGAAATAAACGTTTTAATCAAAAGGGAAAAAAACACACATTTGAATAAATATTTTGCATTACATAAACAATAAAACTATTCATAAGCAAGTGAATGTTTTAGCGTGAAATTAGTATGAAAGTCACTTGCTAACTTGGTTTTGTGAAAAGACATATTTAATATTTCGGTGCCATGGTCCTTGTCTAGTATTCTTGGATTTACACGACTGTTTACATCAGCGCAAGCTCTGTCATACAAGGTTGACGTCTCTAACATACCAAACGTTCCTCAAAGTTTCAACACTTAAAGGATGATTGTCACTTTTTACAGCTCAAATAAAACTATTTTGCAACTTTGAATTAATATAAGTACTTCAAAGAAAACGCAAGCTGCATATTTTGAAACACTTCCATTGTGAATGCATTGCTGGACTGATTTCTGCTAAGGAAAAAGTTGCTGCAATTACTGTGCTTTTACTGAACCCAGAACATTCAAGAGATCAGATGAAGATGGCTGGAAGGGGAGGGAGGGATGGGGGGAGGTCAGGTCAGTGTTGTTTACGACCTCGTCTGACTGAGCGACAGAGGAGAGGTGTGGAGGAGAGGCGGTGAACGGCAGCCCTGTGCCTTTGATATGGAGGTGTGTGGGTCAGCGATGCAGAGAGGAGCGGCACCTTCGTCCCATAAATCAGTCACATCAAAACCACATCATTACCACATTCTCTGACACGCTGATATCCTGCTTCATGGGCAAGAAAAACAAGAGCAGGATGGAGTCTGAGAAAGCATTGTCCCACAATTCTTTGAGCCTTCGCTTGTCGCCAACCCACAATATGTTACTGGTTTTGTGTGACATGAAATTTCAAGCAGTGGCAGCTGCTGCAATTGATCTAAATGAGATGTAAAATTGTTATGCATGTAGTTTTAGTGACCTCCTATTACACAGCTTGCAGGAATACTTGATTCTGATTGGTCAATCACTGCATTCTTAAAATGTTTTTATATAATGATCGTTAAACTGTATAATTATTACATTAGGTGGTAATCATAGTCACAGCCGTCATTGGCCAGTCATTATGACAAAATATTGGGGTTTATATTGAGCTTAGTGTCTGGCTAACTTCTTATCCCAAATAACAATGGCGTATTTGTACTTTAAAAATTGATTTGTCACTCCGCAGTTGTGTATAACTTTATATTTTATAATTTTATGTATTATATTTAGGCCTTTTTATCTAACATGTTAATTTGGTGCAATTAATTGTGAAAACAATAATGTCAACTTTTTTTAATGCTTTTAAAATTTAAAACACTACTATTTAAAGTATATATATATATATATATATATATATTAGCACATTAAATTGATCAAAACTGACAGTAGAAACTTTTACATTGTGGCAGAAGTTTTCAACCAATCAGTTTTCACAAAAATATTAAGCAGCACAACTGTTTTCAACATTGATAATAATAATGTTTCTTCTGCATATTAGAATGATTTCTGAAGAACCATGTGACACTGAAGATTGGAGTAATGATGCTAAAAATTCAGCTTTACCACAACTTAAATAAATTACATTTTTAAATATTAAATTAAAGTATTTCACAATATTACTGTTTTTTTTTTTTTTGTTTATGCAGCCTCCATAAGCATAAGAAACCTCTTTCAAAAATGTAATTAAAAACTTTCCAGTTCCAAACTTTTACCTAAAATGTTGGTGTAAAAGTTTATCGGTATGCTATTTTTCAACACTTTTCTAGTTTTAGAAAGAAACTTGACTCTTGAGAAAGATAAAGCAGTTGAGATATATGAAGTAACCCTAACATGATCTCCCACTGTATTCCCATTTCTGGCTTTGTACTTGGCCCTCTTTCTCTTCGCCGTCACAGTGAAGTCTTTGTGCTGTACGCGGAACCGAATTCAGTCAGACACTTTTATTCCTCCGCTATCTCAACACAAATTAGGTTGGAAATCAGAACCCCTGGCATCACTTGACAAGGCTTTTAGGAGGGTGAGAGGTACATCTGATAACAGCATTAAGACGGGATAGGACCATATTCTCACAGGGGGAGCTCCAGAGTGTTCAAGCATTTCAAATGTAATTACTATGCCCGAAATGCTCAGCGTTTTTCATCTGTGTTTGTCAGTTGTTGTTTTTTTTTTTTTTTTCGGGGCTGGTTTGCTTTCGCCTCACAGAGATGTAAGCCTTGAACAAGTGTAAATATTTGGTGACGAGTAGTTACTAAGGTGTTCTAGGATGATGCTAGGGTGTTACTTACTGGCCCAAGTCAAAAGGCTCTGTAATATGCAAGTCTACAGCATTATTGAGGGGCTTTTTACCAGTTTTTTTCCTCTGCCAGGCAAAAACACATTCCGATTGCTTAAAAAAAGACCTATAGTCAACGAAACGCATGTTTTTGAGGCATTACTCATGTTAGAAGTTCTAACAATGTGGGACACGTAGTTTATTGCTTAAGGTTAAGGGTTTGATTGAATCCTTAAACCAAGAATGTGTTGTTGTTATAATGTGAATCACCATAATAATGCTATTTTTTTCCCAGTAGCGAATCGCTTTTTAAATATAAAGCATATATTTAAATTTAAAGCATTATTATGGTTATTACATAGAAATTGGGAAGCTTTTTTCCCCATGTTATTTCCAAGTACAACATCAGTTGAGCTGTTTTGAAAAACCATGCATTACTCCCGTTGGTATTGTTTTTGGCGTGTCTGGTTTGGTTTTGAGGACGTTCTCACCATTCAGCTAATGTCAAACTCTAGCATTGTGCGTGTAATGTCTTAAGCAGTGGATGTCCTGTAGTCATTCATGTAATGGATTACAAGAAGAGGTCTGAACTGATCTGTGAATCATCCATCCATTAAACCAGTAGTGTCCAAATGTCGCACCAAAGGTACTCAATCATTAAAGCAGAGCTCTTGGCACTAATAGTTTAGGCATATTGGGCCTGTCATTCATCCTAGCTTGTATGTAGAGCTTAACAAACATATTCTGAAATATGTTTCAAACAATGAATGGCACAAATACTTCTTGAACCAAGGCTGAAATGGGCAGGCACAGGAAACCTAAGGATCCGCTTTAACCAGCGGACACCTAGGTGATACTGTAACACTCCCATTAGACAGGTTATAAGCTGATGTAAGGGACCCTAAACAACTCAAGCAGACGTCTTAGTTTTGGCATAAATGTGTCAGATGATGTCCGTCTCCACCTGATTCTGCTGGCTTGCTTACTATTCAGGGCCATAATCATGAAAGTAAGCTGCACTGGAAATCAAATGTAGTTTTAAGGTATGGAGTTAATGATTTCTTGCTCTTCCAAAAGGAGCTGATAGAGATTGAGATGTTGTTTTGTCAACCGATATCAGTTTTAGCTATTGATTTATTTCTGCTTTTTACAACAACAACAAAAAGGTCTTTACACTGCAACGGTATAATTCAAAATAAAAGATCACAAAAATTACACAAATATAATGATATAATAAATAATTTATGAGGTCTATTATTATTACTATAGAAATGAGAAACAGATTTTTGTCATTTAAATAATAATGGCACCAATATAATGGTATGAATGTTAAGAAAAAAGTTGATATTTATACATATTGCATTGTCAGTCTATCTGTGGTTGGTGCGTGCGAGTGCTTGGGTATGTGCCGCCTCTAGTTCCTTAGTTCTCATAGGTCTCTGAAGGAAGTTAGAGCTGTAAATATGTGCATTTTCTCGCACCTTGACGACACTCTCGCCCACACCAACACTTCCTGCCCTCAGACTTTTTGCACCTTGTTCTGGGAGTGTCCAAATATGCATGCATGTATGTGAGATAGCGTGCAGTGATGCACATGTGGTCATTCCCACACGCACTGAAATCTCTAGCCACTTACAAAGCTCAGTGTCTTCGGTTTCACATGTGATTTTGTGAGACTGTGTTTATACAGAATCTAAATTAAAGGGATAGTTCAACTGTCATCTTTTATTCATCCATCCTGTATGACTTTCTTCTGTGGTGCACAGAAGGCTGTCATATGGCTTCTGAAGAAGTACATATGAAAACTTTAATGGTGCTATGTTCTGTCCTTCTGAAGCTAGACAGCACCCATCCCTGTTTACTTTCATTATACTAAAAAATCAGCCAGGATGTTCTTCAGTATTATTTTCAGTAAAAGTCACACAGGTTTGGACCAACATGAGAGTGAGTAAACTTTGACAGAATTTGCATTTTTGTCTATTTAGTCATCTTATTTATTGGGATAAAGCTGTCAAACCCACCATGAGACCCCTG
This sequence comes from Carassius carassius, assembly GCF_963082965.1. Lineage (NCBI taxonomy): Eukaryota > Metazoa > Chordata > Actinopteri > Cypriniformes > Cyprinidae > Carassius > Carassius carassius. The sequence goes on from NC_081784.1 coordinate 22,793,818, forward strand.
TTGCATCATGGGTAGGCTTAAACCATAAATAAATAAGGCTTTAGAGAAGTCGACTCGTTCATCCAGCGCAGCTTCCCTCACGCCCGACACCCGACACTCACCCAGCTGCGCTCGCTCACATCCCAGATTTGCCACACACTAATGCTCTTCTTGCTTTCATCATTCAGAAAGTTTTTTTAATTAGTTCCAGTCCCACGACTCCCACAGATTGATTACGGGAATGAAACTGCCCTCCTCTCAGCACAACTGTGTGCATCTAGACACAAAACGGCTGGGCGAAGTGCCCCGAAACACCTCTCATAACATTTCTGCCGTCACATCTACAGCCAAGATCTAGTAGCTTCTTCACTTTAACTTAGAGATTGTTCAGCCAAAATTCTGCTTTCATATACTCAACCTCATGCCGTTTCCTAACCTGTATGACTTTTTGTTCTTATGTGGAACATAAAAAGAGACATTTTAACAAATGTCTATGTGTTTATGTCTGTATAATAGAAGCCATAGGGTCAACAAAACAGTTTGGTAACCAACATTTTTCAAAATATCCACGGAAAAAATAGCATCATACAGATTTGGACAACATGAGGGTGAGTTAACAATGACAGAATTGTAATTTTTGGATAAACTATCCCATAGTTTATACAGCTTGTACAGCAAGGCCTGTCAAGAATACACTGTCAGGAAAAGTATGAAAATATTGTACCATTAGAAGGTAAAAAAGCAGGGCCGTCGCTAGTGGGGTGAAAGGTGGTGACGATTATAGGGGCCCATGGCTGAGGGGGGCTCCCTTGCGATTTCTACGACTGCCCGAGACCAGCATAAGAAGACAGACTTGCAAAGCTTATCAGTTACACAAATTATAAGACTTGCCAATTTAAACATTTAAATTGGTGCATTTAAACACAAGACGTGGAAAAACTCAACTGAGAGTTTGCGCGCTGAGTTCAGTGCTGTATCATTATACCAAATGTATTGTCTCTTAAGGCCCCGGTATACTTCAAACGAAGTTCATTTTAGTTCTTCGTTTGGGGGCAAAAAGAAGTATGAAAAGGCTGAGCGACGGTATACTGTTTCTGTACATTCTGACAGCCCCGCGCTGCTGGGTAACCCCTAAACACAACAACGATCAAATGATGAAGTGTAGGCAATCTAGGTGTGAGACTGGCACCAATGGTCAGAATATTATAGACAAAAGAATAATGTTTAGCAACAGTTCAGAGCCAAGTATCATGTTTGCAATATAAAAGACCCATAATCAGTCCTTTATGGGAAGTGTGAATGTTTTATAGTCTGTAAAACTTTAGCATGATAAAAAAAAAAATACTAGGAGAAATTTGCTGACGACACAACGGTGATAGGCCTGATCATCGACAACGATGAGATGGCCTACAGAGAGGAGGTGAGCACCCTGACTAAATGGTCTCTGGAGAACCACCTCTTACTCAACATCAACAAGACCAAGGAGCTGGTGGTGGATTTCAGGAGACAGAGCAGAGAACACACACCCATCACCATCGACAAGACACCTGTGGAGCGGGTAAGCAGCTTTCAGTTCCTGCGTTAACATCAGTGAGGATCTCACCTGGTCCACACACACTGGCGCAGTGCTGAAGAAGGCACATCGACAGGTACAACCTGCACCTGGGCCCTGCAAACCCAGCTACGGCCCTGGGTAAAAAGGGGTAACTTTACTTTATTCACCCATAATAGGTGTATAATAGTACCTTGAAGTGGTAATATGTACACTTAAGCTGCTACTGTGATCGTTTTAGACATAAATATGGTACAATGTTTTTTTAAGGGTACTGCACAAGTGACAAGCTGTTGTACCCTCAAAGGTACAATTTATATGAGAGTGTACATCTGCAGCCTTTAATTTTGGTATTCACCCATGTGATACGTTACACATGTTCTTAAATGGCAAACAAACAGCAAAAGTTCTCCTTAAAAAAAACACCGAAAACACTTGTTCTCGCAGATGCGAACAGAACATCCTGTTGAGTAAGCTCTGAAGAGATTGAGAAATCATGTTATTGAAGTTCTAAACCACAGAAAAGGAATGGAAAGAGCTTGAGTTTCCTATTATTTCTTACTGTCTGGGTGACGGTTATTTGTTCGGCCTTGGATGGCATCCAGCACCAAAGTCCATGAGCATGAAAAGCACCTCAGACCCCGGTAAAGCAAGAGATGGGGCATCCCAACACATCACAAAGGAACATGTCACCCTCTGAGTCTACACAATCAACATCTTTCCACATGCTTGTAACGTCAGCCTGTAGCCCTCTACTTAAGTTTGCTTTGGAAAGCCGATCCGTTCCTTCTTGTGCAGCGGTTGCTTTCCCATAGTTCCTTCTGGGGGAGAGATGAATGGGTGGGCAACCTTTAAGGTGTTGCTTTGTGCTCATTCTCTCTCTTTTGATTTTGACTGGTAAGTCCTGGTGACTTTTGAAGTAGCCTTAGACATTTGGAGGTCGACGAATTGAATTGAATTTGCATGTCAGATTTTGGTTGGGAAAGGGGGGCAGAGGAGAAAAACTGGAGTTCAAAACAAACTGCAGCAGATCTCTCACATTACTGCTTCGATGCATGAACAACTGGAGTCATTGAAACAAAGGGAGGTCGACGGCCATCCCAGATGGGTGTCGGTGTTGTTGTGTCTTCTTATGCGCACTGAGATCTTTTCTCACTTCCCTTATATTACGTCTAGATCTATTTTTAGACTCAACTTCCCGATTGTTGAGTCAATAGCGACCCCGTTTTGAATGCCTGCACGTGTGCATATGGTACATTGTGGTTTCCAATATGTGCGTTTTGCTTCTGAGTTATAGTTTCGTTTCTCTCAAATGGGTTCCATGCCAGGCGAAGATGGAAACACGCTGTCTAGAGAACAAAAAGAGAGCGATGCATCAATCTCAGGCTATTGCTTTGCGTTCAATGCTCTGGCAAGTCTCAGATTGGGAGCAGATTGCACTGTGACAAAGCACCACCTCCACTGCCTGAACCTAGTAATGCTTTGGAGACAAAAAACATTTGATTGACATGGCTCATTAAATTGATCTATTTAAACTTTCCATATGTGTGTTCCAGAATAATTTGCTTCGCTGAATCCTGTATTACATCAGGGAATATTTGTCAGACTTCAGTTTGACTTCTATGTAATGCCGCATTTCTAGATGTTGCCACGGGTGCCGTCTCTCCTCTGGTTGCCCTGGATATGGGGGTGGCTCTTCTGTTTCAGCTGTTCCAGATGTGTGGCCAGGTGGCTGCTGGGATGGTGAACCTGATAGAATGGCTCCTGGGAGATGAACAAGTTGTGAGGGGTCACTGGACTTGGTAAGGAATTATGTGTGTGTGTGTGTGTGTGTGTGTATGTATGTATGTATGTGTGTATGTATATATATATATAAAATGCATAACTGATTTTGCTTATGTTTTTTTTTTTTACCTTGCCACAGAACTCATCCCCCGTTTGTGCTACAGGCCCAAATGACGTCAGAATTATGACATGAAATTGGCAACTTATTGAGGAGAAGTGTACAGTTTCTTTTCAAAACTATGAAATGTACAAGTTTCACATAGTGGATGATAAAATGTTGTAGAAAATTCCGTAGAGTTACACTGATGGACCTATAGAGTGCAACAGTGCCAAATTAAAAATAATAAAAAAATATTGCATCCTTGTTAACACCCTAGAAATCACCCAGAACACCCTACTGCTTGTAAAAGAACTAAAACTCAACCAAAACACCTTAGCAAATGCATAGAAACACCCTTAAAGTGCACATTGTCTCCACTCTCAATGCCCTGCTCACATTGTCTTCAGAAAATCTAGTTTAAGAATGTGAGTTCTTCTTCTCTCTCTCTTTTAGTTTTTTTCTTCCAGGATGAGGACTTCCTCTTTGAGAAGGGAGATCTTAACCTGTGGGCTGAGTGTTTGTTATGGGCACTAATGTTGCACGGACACCTCTCTGCCCTTGTAAGAGTGACACATTCACCTGGTGTAATCTCTGCAGAACTGGACCGACTATCAGTCATCGCAAAGAGCAATAACTTGGCGGCTCAGAGTTCGATGAAGCCTTCTCTGCACTGCCCCAGTTTTCAGCCACCATCGAGTATGCATAGATATCTGAAAGAGAGAACGTCACTGGCTCAGAATCTTCTAGATACACTTAGGTCTTCTTAGATGACTGTGAAAGATACAGAAATTGAAAGTAGAGGTGCATTATGAATCTATTTAAATCTCACGGTGGTTTTCCTCTTTGAGAGCTGAATTGCATGCAGGCATGACCACAAGCTTTTTTTTAATTCAAATAAAGTTTATTATGTTCCTTTGACTGTGGGATTATTTTTATACACTAATGTGTGTAAGCGATACTGAGAATGAGAGGTTTTATTCTCCTCAGTTGTGTTTTCAGGGTCATGTTTTCACATGTTGCATTCGAGCAAGCTGTTGTATTTTTAATGCATAGCGTAACAGTTTTTAGGACAATCAATTATTTGGTTGCTCCTCCTGTGTGTTATGCAATCAGAGCAAAATAGTCTGGTGTCCATTTGCTAAGTAGACAGCTAGGCTGCCTTCAGGGGCTGTAATAGCAATGTTCCCCTTTTACTGTAAAATGATGTAATGTTTTGGGATGTCAGCAGCTGTATTCCTCACACACACACACACACACACACACACACACACACACACATACACAGGGTGGGTAAAATCACACATGCTGTTCCCCTCACCAGGATCAGAAAGTTATTTTTTTTCTCTCATTCATGTATAGATGTACTTCACTGAAACCACCAAAAATGGATTTGTAATAGAAGAGTACCGCTGAGATATGTAATGGGAACTGCAATAGGTATAAAAACAAGGAAATGTGAAGTGAATTATATATATTTATTGATTTTTGCCTGTAGGTGGCGCCAAAGCCTTTTTTTTCGACGATACGTATCGACACCGTTAGGGGACAGTATTGTATCGTTTTAATTAGAGTTGAGTTTCTTGAAGGATTTGATATTTACTTTCTTGCAACTTGTTGACACTTTTTTTTCTTTGTGTTTTCTAAATTAAGGATACAATGCAAAACAATTATGAGAATCAATTATGAAATGTGCATCGTTGTTTATTAAAAAAATGCGCGTCTAGGCTAAAATTGACTTTATTTAGACAGGGAAAGATAAGCAGAGGAAAACGTCACATGCATATAAATGTCATAGTTTCACACTCTGTGCATCATAACCTGGCACAACTTAAAAGACTGGCCTCTCGGTGTAGATTATGCAATCGCAATCACCCACTAAACATTTCCTGATATCAGAGCGACCAGTCTCGCGCGCTCACGAGTCTCGTGTACGCCAAGTGTCAACACTGCGCGTGTATGCGCAATATATGTTTCTTCCATCAGTATTCCCCACTGTTAACATTTAGTTTAAATGGCATGCCATTTGCTTTTCCTATACCGAATATGGGGTTTATATAATGCGTATATTTAATAAACGTTAAAACTACACCTACTGTGGTAGTATTTATATATTATTTTGAAGTATTTATCGACTTTTCTCGTTTTAAAACTATATGTTGATTGTACTGAATTCATCTTTTTAAGTTGTGCAGTGTTGGAGAGGTGCTGTGAGAGTGAATGTGCACCGCAGGACGGGTGCAGAATGCGACCAATGAGCTCCACAGTCCCGGCGACACTTGAAAAGTAGGGCGTAGCGTTGATGCAACTTTCGCACCAAGTTTGCGAGCTCCTCCTCTTCACGAGTTGTCCAAGCTTATATGTGCGGGAGAGTCAAGCGGACTCTTCACTGTTCTGACTCGGCACTGCGCGGTGGGAGAAGACCAGCAACAAAAACACACAACGAGGAACTCCGTCTAACTTCTCTGAGTATCAGACCACATCTAAAACTAGACTCTTTAAGTTCCGCATCTCTTGCACAAACTAAGCCAGTGGCAAACTAAACGCATTCGCATCCAAAGGCTCCAGGTCGGTCCTCAAATGAGAGATCATCTGCGACTGTCTTCTCCTGAAGAAACAGAAATGTCTGCGACCATCCTGTCCGCTCTTTACGACATCGACATGCTGTACAAGGTACTTTGTTGATTTAACAAACCACTAGCCTACGTTGCTTCTTATCTCTGCTTGTACTTTTAGAAGATTCGATAATTTTAGCCGTTTAACAAATCCATGCATTGCTGAGACGAGTAACGTTGCATAAATAGTTTTGCAACTACTTTGCATTGGTTTTAACTTTGTTTATTCTTTTTCCTCCTCTTTGCACAGCAGGAGAAGAGCCTCAACATTAACGCCTTACACATTAACAGCATGCTGGATAAGAAAGCTGTCGGGGCTCCGGTAACGACCTCCAGCAGCAGCACCAACAACTGCAACTCGTACGCGTCAGGATTCTGCCGTCGAAACTCCACCAGCAACATGGAGTCCATGACGAACTGCAACAAGTACCCCGCCAGCTCCTACAGCAGCATGAAGGAGAACGCCATCATGAACAAGGAGAACAAGTTCCGCGACCGCGCCTACAGCGAGAGCGGCGAGCAGCTGCAGCAGAAGCCGGGCTCGCAGATCAACTCCACCCGCTACAAGACGGAGCTCTGCAGGCCCTTCGAGGAAAACGGAGTGTGCAAGTACGGCGAGAAGTGCCAGTTCGCGCACGGCTACCACGAGCTGAGAAGCCTGTCTCGCCACCCGAAGTACAAAACCGAGCCCTGTCGCACTTTCCACACCATCGGCTTCTGCCCGTACGGCCCGCGCTGCCACTTCATCCACAACGCCGACGAGCGCAGACCAGCGCCGAGCAACGCCAACAGCGTGCAGGTAGAGTCCCCCAAGTCCGCCCGAGGGGAGCCGATGAGCGGCTACGGGCAACAGGGAGCCTTCAGGGAGCGACCGAAACTCCACCACAGCCTCAGCTTCTCGGGTTTCTCCAGCCAGCACCACCACGGACTCGACTCCCCCCTTCTCGAGAGCCCCACGTCCCGAACCCCCCCTCCCGCTTGCTCCAATGGTTCCTCCTGCGCCACTAACTTCTACGAAGACGTTCTCTCGTCGACTCGCAACAGTGCCTTCTCTTTCCCCAGCCAAGACCTCAAAGCCCTGCTCGCGCCGCTGGCCGTGCACACGCACAACGGTTATTACGGAAACCTTCAGGTCAACATGGGCGAAGGCCTCGGCCACTTGCAGTCCCTCCAGCGCCTGTCCGAGTCGCCGGTGTTCGACTCGCCCCCCAGCCCGCCTGAGAGCATCTCGGACCGGGAGAGCTACGCCAGCGGCTCGCTCAGCTCCTCCGGAAGTCTCAGCGGCTCCGAGTCTCCCACTCTGGACGGCGGGAGGCGTTTGCCCATCTTCAGCAGGCTGTCGATTTCCGATGATTGATCGGCTTTTTTTTTTTTTAATGGACTCGATAGCAGAGGAGTCTCCCGTTAGATATGTAGTTCAGACTCAGCAATAGACTTTAATATCGAGGGAGATGGATTTGTATGTCAGACGCTGACATGGCATTACTGTTTGAACTGCTTTGAAGGCATTCCACCGGTGCAGTTTGTTGCATTCTCTTGGTCTTTTTGGACCACTACTTTCCAGATTTGTACAAAAGACAATTTTTTTTTAACGTGAAAGACAGAGCGGTTTAAGATTTTCCTTCATCCTTGCCAAGAATATGCCTTGACACAAAGTATAGTAGTTTTCAAAGTATGTACATCCATTCCAAAAGTTATCCAGTTTCGCGGCGCCATCCAGTGGTATGATTGGTTTGTGCAGTTTGAAGCTTTCTCTTTTGGCTTGTTGGGAAATCACTGCTGATGGTTGAATTGTTTTCTTTTCTTTTTTTTTTAGCTTATGAGTGATTTAAATAGCAGTGCATAACTGTCTATGAACTATTTAACTTATTTATTTTATCTTGTGAAAAGTATAGGCTACATTTGTTAATTGTGTCCATACTGTATTTATCGAGTATGATGAAGCAATAGATCTATATTCTTTTATTATTTTTAAATTATGATCGCCATTATTAATCTACATAAAGTGGAGTGTATGTTATTTTCACAGTAATATATATTTTTGTTTGGTTTCTTTTTGTAACTTCACTTTATTTTATTGTAAATGAGTAAAACAAACAAACAAAAATCTTAATTTAAGAGATTGTATGTGATATTTATTTCATTAATTTTGTTTTCCTTGTTTACGTTCATTAAAAAAAAAAACGTTTGCGTGATTTGCTGTTTGTTGGGATGTTACTTTCCGGAAGTGTTTGTTTGTTTGTTGTCATTTTGGAGAATCAGACGTGTCCCTTTAGGTTTGTCTCTAGAATGTATAAACTGTGGTTGGCAGAGGACCGTCCGAACGTGTACTAGCCTTAATTTTTCATAGAAATCAGATTTCAAAGATCCCAAGTAAATCGATTAACCAAAAAGTATTTTTATTTTTTTTAATACGTATGTCTATACAATGCACAGCAGCCACGTGCATGAGAATGTAGCAGACCAGAGCCCCAGTGTATTACTGCCTAGTGCCTGTGGGGATTCACCATCTTACATTGCCTTATGATTAACCAAATAAAGTATTTTCATACATGTTATTGTTTTACAACAAGAGGAAATGAATGTAGTTTGTAATTTAAACTTTTTGGAAGGTTGTTACCACTTATCAAAGGAGAGAAATAGAGACTTGGAGCAAATAATCTGAGTTGTATTTTTTTCTATTACTCCCTGTTCCTTGCATTGTTTTGCCTTTTCGTTTGTTCTCTTGCTTTCCTATGATATGGTAATGGTCTGAATCTTCCAAACTTGCTGGACGGGGAAGAGTTTGAACACATTTGGTTTGTACATAGTAGGTACAGGGGATTCGCACTATGTACCTTTTTGACTACTTTATCAGAAGTAAAGCTTTTTGAATGTAATAAAAAAAAAAAAAAGACAAAAAGAACAGGATTTGTAACATATTTGTTTTTCGGGGAGTCAGTTCACTACAAATTGCGTGTGAGACTGTTAACTTTGTACTGTACATTTTTGTAGTTCTCCCAATAAAATAATTTTGGAAAAAACAAACAAACGTTGGAATGTAGTCCATGTGGTATTCATTGAAAAACTGGAGCTGGAGAGGTTTTGCAAGTCATACTTCTGTATTAGCTCTTAAAGTCAAACACACACAAGCTACCTTTTCTATTCTTGTGTTTTTTTTCCCCTGAAAACAATCTTTCTCTCGACTCGCATGAACCCTGACGGCTTCTGCATGCTGAGGTTGAGTCTGACCGCAGTGGTCTGCATTCTGTCTGCATGCTTAGCTGCCTGTGAAAGGCCTTATGGGGGTTGCCCCAACCTGGTAGTTTTGTTTTCTGTGGCTGACTAAGACTCCTCTGTATGCAGTCAAAACTTGTTTCGTGCATTTAGATGCATATTTAAAACAGTACATGATTCATGACATGACAGTTCACTTGCTTTGGTTATTTGATAGTACTTGCATTACACAGCCTTCCCTAAAATAAACAGAAGAAAATGAGCGTTCACTCAAGAAGGGATGAGAACTTTTAGTATACTGCCATTCACATATTGCTCACCATTCATAAATGACCATGATTCACACTCTTGTGGCTAGGACTGGTGCCTGTGGTATACAAAAGACTTTGCTGGGCATTCGTGAAACCTTGAATTGACTTAGTTTAGTCATTCAAAGCTGGCTGTTTTTGCCAGCGTTTTAACACACTGCAGTAACTATTTGATAAAAGCTATCACCGCCATATATAAAATAAGAATGATAACAGCTGGCAAATATTTATATACCCGCACTCTGTTTATGATAACACATTTATCAGACCCAAAGCGAGTAGATCAGTGCCAAATAGGCCAAGATTTATTTATTTTGTACGGTAACATTAATATGTCAGGAATGTGTGTTGTGAAGGTGCCTCATCTCAGTGTTGTAAATCTGTACACCGTGTCTTGTGTTTGTGAATGCAAACACTTGAGTGTGCGTGTTTGTGTGTCAGTGTGGTAAATGGCCCTGGAGCTCCTACAATGACAGGAAATGCGCTGACTTCTGATTATGGAAGGAAAGACTTGGTTCCTTACCGCCTCCCATTTCCAGCCTCTCTCCTGCTGGTTTTGTCATCTTTATTGCTATCGTCAGTCAGGGCTTCTAAAAGTTTCTATTTGTGCCGCAGTGTGTTTAACAGGAATAGTAGGGGAAGGAGGGGGTGCCAGATCCATGAAACACTGCTGTCATGTCCAGTTAATAAAGGGGCTTACTGATATTTTAAAATATTTACACTTATACAGTAAAATATACAGTAAACACTTAGACTTATGTACACTCACTTATTAAACCATCACTTGTTACCATCTATCTATCTGTCAGTCCGTCTGTGTCTGTCTGTCTCGGTCTGTCTGTCTGTCTTGGTCTGTATGTCTGTCTGTCTCGGTCTGTCTGTCTGTCTTGGTCTGTATGTCTGTCTGTCTCGGTCGTCTGTCTGTCTGTTTGTCTTGGTCTGTCTGTCTGTCTCGGTCGTCTGTCTATGTCTGGCTCTGTCTGTTGGTCTGTTTGTCTGTCTCGGTCTGTCTCTGTCTGTTGGTCTGTCTGTCTGTCTCGGTCTGTCTGTCTTGGTCGTCTGTCTCTGTCTGTTGGTCTGTCTGTCTGTCTCGGTCTGTCTCTGTCTGTCTGTCTGTCTGTCTGTCTCGGTCGTCTGTCTATGTCTGTCTCTGTCTGTTGGTCTGTCTTTCTGTCTCTGTCTGTCTGTCTGTCTCTGTCTGTCTGTTTGTCTCGGTCTGTCTGTCTTTCTCGGTCGTCTGTCTATGTCTGTCTCGGTCTTCCGTCTGTGTCTGTCTCTGTCTGTCTGTTTGTCTCGGTCTGTCTGTCTGTCTGTCTCGGTCGTCTGTCTATGTCTGTCTCTGTCTGTTGGTCTGTCTCGGTCTGTCTCTGTCTGTTGGTCTGTCTGTCTGTCTCGGTCTGTCTCTGTCTGTCTGTCTCGGTTGTCTGTCTATGTCTGTCTCTGTCTGTTGGTCTGTCTGTCTGTCTTGGTCTGTCTCTGTCTGTCTGTCTCGGTCGTCTGTCTATGTCTGTCTCTGTCTGTTGGTCTGTCTGTCTGTCTTGGTCTGTCTCTGTCTGTCTCGGTCGTCTGTCTATGTCTGTCTCTGTCTGTCTGTCTGTCTCAATCTGTCTGTCTGTCTCGGTCGTCTGTCTCAATCTATATTATGCTTAAGGTTTATTTCATGCTGTAGTTGTATTGTTGGTTTTAAGGGGTAAATCGGTGTCCAGAAAATCCCCTTATGGAGAAAAAAGACTTCAAAGAAATCCTGCAGGCTCTGCATGAGTGCTACAGCTTGTCCCTGACTCTTCACTATTTCACTAAATTACAAATATTTTCTCAAGATGTGTGGATGGTCACTTTTTTCAGGCCGACTGATGGAGTAGCGGTGAAGACAGCATCCATAAAGGGTAGAATAAGTCCGGTAGAGTGTGTTTCTCTACTTGAGTCTCAGTTTCCTGATATTAGGCACATTTTCACCTCAGTGAATAATGTCACATATCACAATGCTGCTAATGTCATTATGAGAGAACTTAATAAACAGGTTGTTCTGCATATGCAAGTTTTGTTTACTTGCTGCTGTTGCCAATAATGAGTTGTGAAGAGTGTATGTGTATGTGTGTGTGTGTGCTTTTGTCTTTGTGACATATCAGGACACAACTCTGTATAATGACATGGGTATGACACCGGTATTACAAGGAGAGGGTGACTTATGAGGACAACCCATGTCCCAATTTTTCAAAACGCTTATAAATCATACAGAATGAGTTTTTTTTTTTTTTTTTGAGAAAGTAAAAGGTTTCCTGTGAGGGTTAGGTTTAGGTGTAGGGTTGGTGAAGGGCGATAGAATATACAGTTTCTACAGTATAAAAACCATTAAACCTATGGGATGTCCCCACTTTTCACAAAAACAAACGTGTGTGTGTGTGTGTGTGTGTGTGTCTGGTCCTTTGTACTAGATAATTACTCAGATTGCTCCCTGAACTGTGATTAAATGATGGGTGTATCAGTTACGTTGCTCTCTCTCTCTCTCTCTCTCTATATATATATATATATATATATGCACCAAAATTACACTATGGACACTAAAGCCACACTATGAATGTAAACTTTTGGTTACATTTTTTTTTTCTTTTTAAATACTTTTTAGTCTCTTAGACTGGCTCTTATGTAAAATAATATTGTTTCCCAGCATCATTACTCCAGTCTTCAGTGTCACATGATCCTTCAGAAATCAGTATAATATTCTGATTGAAATCAACATTATGAATTTTGAAAACAATTAGGCTGCTTCATATTTTTGTGGAAACCATGATACTTTTTTTCTCTCTCAACTTTCTGATGTTGATTCATGTGGCACTGAAGACATGTCTTCAGTATATATATATATATATATATATATATATATATATATATATATATATATGCATATATATATATATATATATGCATATATATTCAAATTAAAAAGTTATTTTAAATTCTAATAATATTTCATAAAATTTTAATAAACAACATCCAAGCAAAACATTCCACAAAAGATGGTTTTAAATTAACTAATTAATTAAAAATTATAAAGTCAAAACGCCATGTGACACATTGAGGTTGTTATACAGTAGTAGATCAGGTTGATAGTTAATGTGATGTGATTCTCTACACCTGTGGTTACTCTGCTGGACACCAGAGTGAACTTAAGGAGAACTGACTCCATACAGCCACTAAAAATCACCAGCTGATTAAAAGTGATATGTATTGCTATTGCCACTTGCGTTGATATTTAACTCAGTGGCATTCATACATGTCACATGTGGATTAGGTGTCCTGTTTCTAAAGCATTTTGATGAACTAAAATCGGGTTTATGTCTAAAACGTCCACTTGAGCTCGATCTAGCAATTCACCTACAGAACGGATATCTCCCTTGTTGTTTTGGCCAGGCTTCCCCGTGACTCCTCATTGTTTTTGTCATTGTCTTGAGTTTACGTTTGCCGGTCAAGATGTTCCTGCTGAGGTCGAGACAAACAGACCCTGGACAAATGTGAATGGATCTCCAAAATAGACCAATAGACCAGCAGTTCTAATTCTTTTGTTTGGATACAATGCTCCCAGTGCCTTAAGACTACAAGGAACTTATATTTGTGCTTCAAATGGACAGCAAGACAGATATGAGTATTTACTGACAGTACTTTATTCTCCCACAGAGAGACTAGGTTGGAGCTGATTTGCCCTATGGACCGTGTGCGGTGGCTGTGAGAGTATTACAATGCACGTATTGTATAGTGGTTTTGTTAGAGTGGGTGAAGCTCAGCTTTGTGATAAGGAAGTACTCAAGCTGTAATAAATGATGTGACAAATTTGTGTTATGATGCTGAGAAATGTTCTCATGTATGAATCACAGGCCATAAATCACAGATACATTTTAGCATAGTCACAGATATTACAGTTTCATTATTAATGTTTTCAATTACCAGCTTTATTTTATTAAGTTTCTGCTTTGAAACTTGTCAGCCAGAAATGGGAACATTTGTCTTGCACAAAGTTCTATTTCCCTGCATGGCAAGTTTGTTAATTGGATATCAAAAATTTACCCTTGTGAAAAAGAAGTGTCCTTAAGTATATTGAATGTGCACTTGCAGTATATTTCAAATCTTAAAAGTACATAAAAAAACTGTAATTGCAGATAATATAAATTGAAACAAAAAGACACTTAAATGTAGTTAGAGTAGATTTTCATGACTATGTTTCTAAACAAACTTAACCCTGGTTTCACAGACAAGGTTTAAGTCTAGATTAAATGTAAATCTGAGCTGTTTCAACTGAAAGAAACTTGCACTGATTGATCATAAAACATAGCAAAGCGTGAAAATAGTGAAAATTCCTTAAATGTCTTAATTGAACTGTGGCCTAATCCTGGCTTAGTCTAAGACTTTGCCTTTAGCTGATGCTTTTATCCAAAGCGACTTACAATTGCTATATATGTCAGAGGTCACACACCTCTGGAGCAACTAGAGGTTAAGTGTCTTGCTCAGGGACACATTGGTGTCACACAGTGGATTTGAACCCAGGTCTCTCACACCAGAGGCATGCATCTTATCCACTGCGCCAACACCACCCCCTAAGACTTGTCTGTGAAACCGGGCCTTAAAGGGAAAGTTCTATCAAAAATGTAAAATAATTTTAAATCTTTACTTAAAGGGATAGTTCACCCCAAATTGAAAATGCTGTCATGATTTACTGACCCTAAAGTTGTATGAGTTTATTTCTTCTGTTGAACATAAAATAAGTTATTTTGAAGAATGTTGAAAAACCAAACAGTTGACAATAGCCATTGACTTTCATATTATGGAAAAATTACTATGGAAGTCAATGGCTACCGTCAACTGTACGCTCACCAACATTCTTCAAAATAATTTATTTTGTGCTGAACAGAAGAAAGAAACTTACACAGGTTTGGAACAACTTGAGGGTGGGTATATATATTTTTCATGAGAATAGTACTTTCAGCTAAACACATTTTATACTGCCTAAAAGATAATATGTCCATTCCTGAGAATTCAACAGATTTTGTCTTAAAATCAGTGCAGGAAAATAAATAAATAAATAAATAAATAAAAATTAAGATCTTATACTACCAGTTGATCTGTACAAATCTGAATTGAGAATTATTAACTTGGGTAAATTATTTACATGATCAAAACAGTATATTTTATGGCCAGAAATGTGGAAAACATTCTTCAGTGTGGTGGTCTAATAGTTTACAAGTAAACACACACTCCCACTCTTTGCTCTGTACATACACAAATTCAGTAGATCATAAAATCGAGCAGCTTACGCTCGTAAGTGGAAGCTTTATTTGAAGATGTTTAATTGGTGCGCACACTCCAGCAATTTCTTGGCAGTGTGACGTGGATAACTATACCCATTTGCGTTATTACTGCATGAGTAAACAGTTTTTTGGCTCCTGAACAGAAACCGCTGAGATCTGTTGGTATATTATGATGGAGGAGCGTCTCTCTCTCGTTGTGTGTGTGTGTGTGTGTGTATGAATATGTGTTTATGGACCACAAAGTAATTTCTTGTAATCATCCAAAATGTTTATACTGTACGATACTGTAGCTAGTCTGAGAGCATGTAAGCTCGCTGAGGTCATTATCTGCTGATCTCTTGGTGACATTGGTTTGCAGCTGGTAAGAGCATCACTCTGGAACATTTGTGAGAAAGAAGGACAAGGTCTTCAGGTTTCAACGTGTAAATGTGGGAAGCTGAAGAGGTCAGAGGTGAGCTCTTTACGGATATTAGGTGAAGTTGATTCTGAGGGGAAAGTAGGGTGTGGGACATCGAAGCGGAAGATGCTTTTGAGGTGGTGTGCTTGGTCATGTTGAGATTTCATATCGACCACTTTTTAGACAAAGGGCGCGTTGATAAGGTCTCTGAGGGAAATGAGTGCTGGAAATGAATGTTTGTGCATGTCAGGATGTTTATTATCCCTCTCTTTCCCCTTTTATTCTCTCTTTCCCTGTGCAGGTTCTTTAGAGTCTTCTAATATCTTATATATTTTTGAGACTGATACTTAAAAATCATTTACTTACCTTTATGTTGTTCCAATTAACTAGTGATTATTAAGCATGCATATGACAAATTGGCTGTTTATTAGTAATAAAGCACATATTTATGCCTTATTCTGCATGACCATATTCTAGATCCCTTAACCGTATGTAAAACTACTACATCAACTACCTTACCAACAATTAATAAACAGCAAATTTTGAGTTTATTGAGGGAAAACAGTGAGTATGTGTTCCTTAATCTAAAGTATTATCTGTATTTTCAATTAATCGGTTAATCCAGTTCACAAAACAGGTCTTAAGTGTTCTAACTCTTTGACTCAATGACCCAGTCGTAGCAGTTAATAGGTCATTTTAGAAAGATGATTATCTGTAAAAAAAAAAAAAAAAAAGCTATCATAACTATGATATAGTTATAATATAGTATAATATGACTTTAGAAAAGCTTCAGAATTAAGTGCTAATATTGTATATAAAACAGCAATTGGTGCCTTATTAGGATGCAAGAAAGTCACACAAGTTTGGAAAGATGATGATCAAATTATGACAGAATTTTATTTCTTTTTTTTTGTCATTTTCTTTCTTGATGGTTCATGTGTATACTGTACATCTACAAGTACATCTGCAAGTTTTTGTGCTATGATTGTTCAGTTCTAAAAAAAAATGTCCCATGCTGTGGGTTGGGTTAAAGTGATGTGACATTCAGCCAAGTATGGTGACCCATACTCAGAATTCGTGCTCTGCATTTAACCCATCCAAAGTGCACACACACACACTGTGACCACACACCCAGAGCAGTGGGCAGCCATTTATGCTGCGGCACCCGGGGAGCAGTTGGGGGTTCAGTGCCTTGCTCAAGGGCACCTAAAGTCATGTTATTGCAGCCCGAGATTCAATCCCACAACCTTAGGGTTAGGAGTCAAACTCTCTAACCACTAGGCCACAACTTCCCCACAAAGTCATATGCTATGATAGAAGACTTATGCTTCCCTACTTATGCTGCCCTATGCCCGATATTATCCTTGAGAGCCAAGATTGCACCATTAAACAGACCCTGAACCAAAGTGAGTTTCACCACGTAAGGGATCCTATTGGAAGAATGTCTTTAAATAAACCATGTGCTATCTCCATGCACACTACATGTGCATGCTCACGCCCACTCAAACACACCACAAATAAACTTCTATCTCCCAGTCCGCACACACACCTCATGTACTGACACAGAAACAGCCCGTAACTAATTAGGCTATCGTACACATGCTCTCAACACACACATGGAAAGCACAAACATCGGCACAGTCACTGTCAGCCTTATATTGGTTCTATTTTGATTTTTTAAACATGCAGCCATAGCATATCAGCCTCATATAATACGACATAAACAGAAAATGTTGATTTCATGTTGTAAACAGTATGCATTCCTCACTGTGTTTAATAATAGCTCACGTAAACATGTTTTGGCTATATGCAGTTGGTTCATTGCATTCAGTTACATAAGGTTAAAGCCCTGTTCACATCAACACAAATGTATGATGCAAAAAATTTATTCCAGTTTGTCTGTTTAGATCGATGGGTAAAAAAAATGACAGATTAACTTTCTGATAGTAGGAGATGGTTTACATGCTACATTTGAATAGGAAGAACTTACATTGGAACTGTTAAAAGAGTATGCACTAGTTTGAATGTGTGTATAGTACAAATGAAATCCAGACAAACCACATCTGCCTTGCTGCGCTTGTCATGTGACAGTTGTGTCGCTTCACTGTCATTTACAGATCCTTTCCTGTGGCCCCATGGTGTAGTAAAGTCTCCATTAGATGTGCACCTCTCAACGTTTAGCCTATTGATTTTATGCATACTGTGAATTTTGAACTCTTTTAACTTTTTCTGCCTGCAATATATAGCAGACATATCTGGACACATAGTTCAATCTGACAGTGTCAGCTCATGTGACCAAAAAGCTCAAGCTTTATTTTGTTGTCCAAATTTCTTCAATCCAAAGAAATAGAGATTACCTCTATGTAAAAATAAATAAATAAATAAATAAAAAATCTGTGACGTTGACAGCATGCAAATGCTTGTGTCAGTCTGAAGAGATGCATTCACAGGCGTTCATTCAAATGTAAATGGTTATCACACCCAATTTTCATCTCTGTGTGAACAGGCTTTAACCCATCAGTAGAGTAAGAGAGAGGATCTAAAGTGAGGGTAACAAACATACTAGTTAGTCTCTATAAAAAAAAGTTAAAAAAAATGACGTGACATTCAGCAAAATATGGTGACCCATACTCAGATTTCATGCTCTGCATTTAACCCATCCAAAGTGCACAAACACAGCAGTGAACACACACCCGGAGCAGTGGGCAGCCATTTATGTTGCAGCACCCGGGGAGCAGTTGGGGATTCAATGCCTTGCTCAAGGGCACCTAAGTCGCGGTATTGCCAGCCCGAGACTCGAACCCACAACCCAAGGGTTAGGAGTCAAACTCTGTAACCACTGGGCCACGACTTCCCTGATACTTCCCTCTGCCAATAATGTTATATATAAATTCTAGTATGCATATAACTAAAGAAAGGCACTTTTTTGTGTATTAGCATGAATGAACTGTAAGAAAATCACTATTTTCCTTCAGAGTTAGCCACTGAACTCTCCAAAATCCCACTTTTCAAAGTGACGTCAGGGGTTAGCTAAATCAGAGTTAATTTACCCTTAAAAACAAACAAAACGTTAATGCATCTCATTGTTTGCAAGGAATTTATTTATTTATTTATTTTGTATAATTAATATCATTGATACTGTGAATGCAAGCTTTCAGTCGATTTTAATAAAGGGGTGGGATTTAAGTAGACTAAATAACTATAGATGTCTGGCATATGGGTTGTTGTTTTCACCAGAAGATCAAGTAAGGATAAAAGACATAGGAATCTTTCATAAAAAGATCTATGATAATTTTACATATATTGGTGTGTCATCTTAGTACACTGATTTGAGTGATATCTGTCAGGCAATGGAACATTTTCTGCAATCTGTTCAACAGAATGGATTACAGCGCCTTTAGGAAAGCATATACAGGCAACGATGTGGGTCACCTAAAAATTGACAGTGTGGGTGTGCGCAGAGCTATGCTATGCTAACTATGTCTAGTGTTGATTTATCACTGTTATTTGTGGCGTAGCGTCCAAGTAACCCACTTTTTCTTAAATAGCAGTGGCTGTTCATTTCCCTCCCTGGTTTTCCCCGGTACTGTAGCTCATGCCATTGAGCAGAGCTCTGTCCTCTAGCACTGACATCAATGACTCCTTCACAGGTCACGTGACCCGGCAGGGCAGGCGATCTGTCTCATAGATCGTCTTTATGCGGAAACTGAGGCAGGTCATTCATGGAGTGGGACTGAGAGAACTCTCTGCCATGTGTGTGTGTTTGTAAGCATCCTCCTAACTCCTCAGGCCCAGCAAAGAGATCCTTCTACGTCTGCCAAAAGTGCACACACATTAAAACACACAAACGTCTGTTTCTCTCACTCACTTACTAGAAAGTAAATAAGTAAACACTGATTATACATATCTGTGCCCAATCACTTTTTTAAAAGGTCTTGTGATAGAGTCCAAATAGTGTGTGGTACACAAAAGGTGGATCGAAACACTCACCTGACCTTGACTGGCTTTTTTAGCATGCAGCTCCTTTGTTTAACCAATAAATTCCACGCAAAACCAGAAAATAAAGTTTAATTGTTAACTAGAATTAGTCAGTTACACAACAAGTGTTTAAACAAGATGAATGCCGGACTTGTGCCATGTCTATTTTCAATTGTGAGGTTAGGAAGCCCACTGACCTGAGTCCACAGATCTGGAAGTCATGCAAATATCATGGTCAGTTAGGTTTTAACCTAATAAAGGAACTTGTGTAAGATCCTAAATTTATTTTCAGATAACCTAATTAAAAGCTTTCACCACTTAATGAGGCAAGATGTTGCAACAAGTTGTTACACGCCCATGTGTTTGGTTTTAGAGGGATCTCTAATCAGACTGAGCTTTATTCTTTTAGAGCTGGTTAAAGTCTTCTCAAGTGGAGAGATTGAGATTAGGCCTTTTGTTTGTGGCTGTAAAACTGAGACAGGTGATATGGAATAGTTCACCTGGAAAGTCTTAAATATGTAAAAAAAAATAAAAATAAAAATAATATATATATATATATTAAAATGTATATATTATAACTTAAAGAAGACAAAACTTAAAGAAGACAGTTCACTCAAAAATAAACATTATCTTAATGATATGAGAAAGTTCACCTGGAAAGTCTTATATGCATTTTATATGTATATATAAAAAGTATAAAACTATCCCTCTTAAAGAGACGTATATAATTAAAGATGTTCTTTCAAAAATTTAAAATATCTTCATTTTCCTCACCTTTGTTCCAAATTTGAGTTTTTCCATGGAACACAAAAGGAGATCTTTTAGAGGAGAAATATTGTGCCTCTTTTTACAATATGTGATATAAGTCTCTGGTGTCCCCAGAATGTGTCTGTGAAGTTTCGGCTCAAAATACCCCACAGCTCACTTATGATATCATTTTGAAAATGCCTATTTTGAGTGGAAGCAGAAACACGCTGTTTATCGTGCCTGTCTCTTTAAATGCTAATGAGCTGTTTCTCCCCACCCCTATTCCAGAATAGAGCTGCATCATTACAGCTCAGACCTACTGAAAACATCTGTTTTGATTCTGATTATCATGTTTATCATGCTGAAATCATGCATTTTAAACCATATTAGTTGAAACTTCTGATATACAGTTTTCTGAATGCACACACCGAAAGCACATGGTAAGAAAGTGGCTGTCCCAGCATGTGAGCGCTAAACTAAGTTCAAGTTTACGTTAAAAAACATACATTTACAAATGTTACAAAAGTTACAAAAACAGTTGGTTATGTCTGTGAAGGTAAACAGCTGGGAAATAAATTGCATGTTTATTTTAGATCTGTGTGTCTGCAGCAATATACAGTAAACTGATCATAGCACTTAAAACATATCAGATTTTCATGATATGTCACCTTTAAAGAATGTTCATGCTGTAACTGTATAAAGATTTTGAAGGCCTAGTCAGCCTGAAGTTACATGGATACAAATAAAAATTTTAATTTTAAATTTAATGGAGTCCTTGATTAAGATTTAACTTTTTTTAAAGGTGCAGCATGTAGGATTGACACAGAGTGGTTGAACTAGGTATTGCAGTCCAAATTCAAAATATTGGAGATGTTTTTTTTTTTTCACCCGGCCCCTCCTCCTCAGACTTAACACAGGCAGGTTGCCAGATTGACAAAACAAACAGGAACGAGTGCACTTAACAACGAATGAAATGAAATACGCTTTGTCATCCGCCAACTGGCGAAATACAAGTGGTTAAACTGACAGTGGGAGGGTTTCACAAACCAAAACAGAGACCGAAATTCCGGCCCGGAACGCACATTTTCAAAGGAGAATAACTGACTGCATCATTGTTTTTCAGATAAACAAGTATGCTAACTTAGCATGTTTCTTAAATATCTGCAAACATATTATGGTATTTTTATGCTGTAGTAGCTTCAAAATCTTACATACAGCACCTTTAACTTTAGTTATTAATGTAATGTTGCTGTTTGAGCATAAACAGCATCTGCAAAGTCACAATACTCAAAGTTCAATGCAAAGAGGGATATTTTATTTTACAGAATTCACATTTTAAGGCCTATAACACAAAGCTGGTAGATTACATTGAGCCTCTTCTTGGGTTGGTGACATCACAAGCCCTAAAATTTACATAAACCCTGCCCCCTGGGAACTCGCATCAAAGGGGGCGAGGCTATGTTGGGCTGCTTTAGAGAAGAGGAACAGTTGTTATAGTAGAATGTTACTGTTAGAAATGAAACAATTACTCTACAAAAATGTGATCATGTAGCCTATTCTGCTGTAATAAAGTGTTAATAAGGATAAAACAAACAAACAAACAAACAGCAGTAGCATTTACAAATAGCAACATATCTATAAAATATGAGACAACTCCAAAAAAAAAAAAACCTAACAAAAATAAGACAACAACATCAAAAAACATCTCATTCTGAAACACCCTGTAAGAGCTGTGCTACCTCTTCACTAATATTGTATATATATATCTTTTTTAAATGAAGCATGAACACATTAGAGTGCCCCCCATAAACACAATCAAGCCTTTGAAAATAGCTGATTTACCACCCCTTTAGATTTGTGTTAGTCCACAGACGCCTTTGTCAGAGATTGATATTTCAGTTACAGCAATAACTGAGGGGAAGATCAGTAATTTATTACGCTTTGATCTCTTTCTCAAACAAAGCTATCGTATGTCTTTTGAAGAATGAAATATATTACATGAGTCTGATAATCTAGTTTTATGGTGCTTTCACAGGGTTTGTATTGTTAACTAAAACTATAAAAAAAAATTGGCAACACTTTTTACGTATATGGATTTCTTGACTATTAAATATAGGCTTATTAGCATGCAAACTATGGCTGTTTATTAGTGCTTATAAAGCACATATTAATTGACTTATTCTACATGACCATATAGCAACTACTCTACTAACTATTAATAAGCAGCAAATTAGGAGTTTATTGAGGCAAAAGTTGTAGTTAATATAGTGAGGATTGGTCCCTAATCTAAAGTGTGGCAAAAATCTTAGTTATTTGAAGAATAATAGCTGAAATAATATAAAAAATTAAGATTAGATGAAAAACGTAATATAAAAAATAACTAAATGTGAATTAGAAATGCCTTAGCAACTAAATGCAATGAGTTTTAAATGACTAAAATAAACTAAAATAAACTTTAAAATAGACATATTTAAAAAAAGAAATAAAAAACTAATAAAAATTACAAAAGCACATAAAATGATTAAAAACATCAAAATAAAAGCTAATACATTAATAAAACTATAATGCTTTTTAAATACTGCTAAACATCACTGTTCTTCACTGGTGCTTTTTGGCCTTTTTAGAGATTGACAGCTGAGCTGCTCTGTTAAACAAGATCCTACGGGTTTGGAGCATGAGTAACACAATTTAAACTTGAATCATATATCTGGAGCACTGTGAAGTAACAAAACTTGAAATTCCCTCTCATCTAAAGCCTCTGTTCTACTGCAGCCATTTAGTCCAGAGTGAAACCAGAGCGCTGAGCGGAAATGAAATGAAAAATGAAAACGACCCCTTCAGCCTGGTGATAACTGTTTTCATAACTGTTTATTACTCGGTGACCCTGGGCCAAGCTCAGCGCTGCTGCTGTGTCTCAGATGACTTCCATTTTAAGACTTTACCTTCTCATTCCTGTCTGCTTTTCTTGCAGATGTGGTGTTTATGAGTGTGGTGCTGGATATACTGTTTATGAAAATGTCTCCGGTTTCATTTAAGGGAAAATATATGAGGTATTTCACGACTGGGAGAGTGTTTGGCGAGACTGTGTGGACTTGAATTCCTGTAGCAGAGATAGAAAGTCATATTCATAAAACACGTTTCAGTCAACCAGAATCCGAGGCATCATGTGTGACAAGCTGTTATCACTCACCTACATTCTATATGTGGACAGCTGCATGCAGGGGCGTCGGACTGGGGGTAAAACCAGTACTGATTACCAGGGCCCTAAAGGAAGAGAGGGCCCTTGAAAAGTCTGGAATATATTTTATTTACCTGGATATTTTCATGGGCAGAGCCATGGGGGCCCATCAGGACTGCCTATGCATAGGGCCTGGGATCTTGTGCAACGCCCCTGGCTGCATGAGACAGATGTTTCTAGGCTACTTACATTAACAGGAACACATATTGCACAATAAGCACTAATTGCACTCATAAATTATGTAGGCTTTTATATACTTTTGTTTGTGTTTGTCTCAAACAGATTTTGTTTTCAATATATAGTCATGTGATAAAAATGCTTCTTAACCAATATGCATGTACAGCATGGCAGCATATAACAGAAATGTCCAGTAATTTTCATGAGATTTGATAGACATTTTTTTAAATATATATTGAAGATTTCAAAATTAATTAGATTTTTTTATTTGCATAAAACAATTTATTTTATTAATTTATGCTGATTTTAAATTTGTTCACTTTCATAAAACATCTTGATATATAATATAATATAATATAATATAATATAATATAATATAATATAATATAATATAATATAATATAATATAATATAATACACTAACAAAATTTGGGGTGAATGAGATTTTTATTTTATTTTTTTGCTTTCAACATATAGTAATAATAAAAAATGCTTCTTCAGCATTTCAGCATATTAGGATGAATGAAAGATCTTGTGACATTCAAGTGTGAAGTAATAATGCTGAATATTACAATATGACTGTATTTTGACCAAAGAAATGCAGCTTGATATGCATAAGAGAGTTCTTTCAAAAACCTTCTTACAGTAGTGTATTTTGCATTGTAACATTGTTTTCCTTATACAAAATGTAATGATTTTGAGGCGAGATATGACTGGGACATATTCTTAAATAATGTTCTGTGAGTTTTATCCTGATGAGGTGTAAATTGAGACCGAAACTGAAGTATGCGAGAGGAATGCTAAAGAGGCTGTTGGCACTGTCTATGTACTTTTGTTTTGTGTGAAATTGATGCATGAGCCCATTAACCAGACCATGTTTGTACACATCCTGACGGTGGAGCCAGCATTTGACTTACTAAATAGTGCACATTCCTCACTTTGATAAACACACAGTCTCATATGCACAGGCTGGACTGGAAATGCACTTGGAAACTGGATGGAGTACAGGATTGCGGTGCATTCCAGCACATGTTGTTCTGAACGACAAGTCTCATTTTTCTATAAATGAGAAGACTTATGACGATTTCCTCTGTGATAAAATGTGTTGAAATGCTGCATTCTGTTATTCTGTGTCAAATCTGCTATTTAAGAGTAATTCCACCATTAATATACTCAACACTGACATGGTCAGTTCAGATGCCAGCTTTCCAGAGTCTAGAATTTTCCCACCAATCTGATGAAATTCAGACACAATCAGTCTTTCACCTTCGTCTAGATTAAACTGTTTCACTGTTGTTTACGTCCTTCAGCTCCCACCCCATTCCTTTTTTTGTCAACTCAAATTGCTTAACTAGCAGTGGGTCGAAAAGGTTATAAACCACATTGTGCCATCTCATGCTAAATGAATACATTTTATCATATCGTAAGGCATAATTACGTCCTTAAAAAGCAACAGAATTGACATTTTTACAGGTTCATAAAACAATATAAGCCTTGTGCTTGTAAAACAAGAAGATTCTTCTCAGAAAAGTTTATTTTGCTAAAAATAAAAAATAATAATACATAGTGTCAGCTTAAATATAAAACCTCTGAAGTCAGTTAAATATTGTCATGTTTTTTAAATAAGTCTCTTATTTTTAACAAGGCTATATTTATTTGATCAATACAGTAAAATTAATATTGTGACGAAATCAGAATCTTTTCTCCTCTAGAATCCTAGCTGACTCCTCTAGTGTCCTAGCTGAATAATAATAATAAATTATTGGTATTAATTTCTTTTGAAAGGCAGCATATGTAGAAAAAATACTGTCAAACATTTTATTTTCTACATAATTACATTACATTAAAATGTGCATATTTGCTAAGAGAAGGTGAAAACAGAACTGGGGGTAGGCAAAATCCTGCATTCTCACAAAAGATGATAAAGAAATTCATTAAAAGAAAAAATGTTTTAAAAAGTAACTGGGTTTTTGTTGAATCAATGCTTTGACCTTCTCTGATTTAATCACCATTTTCCATGTTGTCTCAGAAAGTAAGGGGTTAAAATGAGCACCATTGTCATGCAGAGGATGTTGCAAACATGGACAATCTGAATCCTGCTGTTCTGTTCCTGTACCATGTGCATCGCAGAACAGCTTGTGTGTTCAATGTTCAATGGAGGGATGTAAACAACAGCTGAACTGGAACCTTCTGCTGAAGTGTGTCGTCACACACGTTTGAAGGCTCCCAGTCCTGATGCGAGATCTTCCCCGAATGCACGTGTCCAGAACCCGACCATGCGTGGCAAATCAAACCCTCCTCTGGACTCAGGCCCCACTGGGGGCAACAATTGTTCTTGGGTCTTATTTTGGTCACTGTGAGCTCCATGCAGGAAGTATGTTCAGTAGTATAGGGCCAGAAAGAAGATTAGACCTTGGCTCTAGTCCTGCATGGATTCATCCTGTTTATGCACAAAGACAAGTCTTACTGGCTCTATTCCAACACCTAGCGAGCTGCCTTACTGTACACTGCCTACATATGCAAGATCCTGACTCAAATGAAGCCTCATAAGTGAATTATTTAGAACTGTGTAACACAAGAGCCTTGACTCACTTGACTTGATTTCAGTTGTTTTGCATTTGCATGTTGCTATGTTAAAGCAGTTCTGAGTTCTGATGTTAATGCTTAGCACATACATATAGTTGAAGCATAGACTTTTACATTTATTTAGATTTATTAGACGCTGTGTTTTCTGTCAAACTAAGAAAACTGTATTAGATTTATAATCAACATTTCTCACAATGCATCATGGGTTTTTCTTTTACGTGAAGGTGCAACAGAGGACAGGTGGTAAGAGCTTTGAAGGTAAACCTCACTCCCCTGATCTCAAGAGGCACTAGAGGCTGCTGTCTTCAGCATCCTTGTTAGCACGCCCACATCCCATGCTGGAAAGCACAGGTTCAAATCCCACTCAGAGTGAGTGAGGGGATAGAACCGGAGGGGTTATATTGGTGCCGTGACCCGGATGGGACTGAGGTTTGGGGAATGAGTGTTATAGAGGCCAACTGGTAAGAGTAGTGCAGGTAAACCTCACTCCCCTGATTTCCCCTGATACTAGAGGCTGCAGTCTTTAGCGTCCTTGTTTGCACTCCTGCCTCCCATGCTGGAAATGCCAGTCTGAATTCTGCTCAGAGCGAGTAAGGGCAGTAGAACTAGAGGGGTTACACAATGTTGCCTTAAAATTGTCCAAAAGATAATATCTTCCTACTTTTTGGAATAGTCTTCACATCAAGAACACACCTATGATACCTATGACACTGCCTACGTAGGTATCTCACTCTTTTTCTCTCCACGTCTTTTGTTTTTACCCTTGTTTTCCATAACTCTCTTCTCAATTCTCAATAGTGTTTGGTTTATTTTCCTTGTTTGTTTCTTCTTTGTGAGCATTTAGGTGTTTTGGGTCATGTTTCCTCCATGGGTTTTCTCCTTTCAGGCCTGGAACGGATTGTAACTAACATCTGACACCTCAATATGTGGGAGTAGACCTTTTACAATCATCTAGTGTCTATATACACATACTGAACCAAAGCAACCTTGTATATAACGCACAAAAGATATTGGACTTGGGACGTTCCCAGGTCATGTGTCTTGTATCTTATAAGGTCTTTTATTGTCCTATTTAGTGGCATGATAGAATAAGAGACTATAAAAGTCTTTACCTCATTGGGAATCGTGAATCATTTAGGACAGAGGTCGGCCTTAATTGACTTATTTGTCTGGGCATTTCCCTTGGATATGTCCTTGGATGAGACACACACAGCACAGCACCAAAATCAAATGCTGGTGCATTTTGAATGTGAATGTGAACACTGGAAAGGAAAGGACGTGGACTGTAATGGGTATAAAAAAGGGGATAAAGTTTAGTCACTGAAACAATGGAGCTCTTCAGAATCAGATAAGCGACTTGTTCTCAGCTGTTGTCATAGTTAATCATTAGCCTCTAGAATTATTGTATGTCTGTGAGTTTGTAATAAACTATCACACATATGCCAGTAAAACGCTGAATCATCCTTACAGACTCAATGGCACAGTTACAACCAGGTTTGGTGTGGAGGAAATTATTTCAAATCACAGTTTTATATGGAAATAAACTCACCTATTCATTCTTTATTTGAACATTTTCTCAAAAAACTTCATGGGGTTCATTCTGGGATCTTTCTGAATAGTGTTGAAAAATCTCACATAGTATATGTGCTGAACACGTATTGGCTGCTTTTCATTTACAAACACATCTACTAAATAAAAAAATAAATAAAATAATATATAGAGTGCTGCAGTGATGCTATATTTTTGTAGGCCAGCCCAGCCCCTGTTCTGCCTCCATAAAGAACTAATTTGCTGCTTATTAATAGTTAGTAAAGAAGTTGTTAAGTTTAGGGATGGGGTAGGGTTAACGGGTCTAAAATACGCTCATGCAGAGTAAGGCATTAATATGTGCTTTATAATTACTAATAAACAGTCAGTATGCTAGTAGTTTTTTTTACATTTCCCCTGAAATATGTCATTTGTTGGCTATAATAGATTTAAACATTTCAAATTTGGAGTTCAAAACTAAAAACATAAGTTTAAGTGTCAATCTTCTAATCCTTTTCTATACTAGTGATTATCTTCCATCATCACTCCACCACCCCAACTCCACCTTTATATAGACAAATAATCAGGTCTGGGCTGTGTCATAGTGGTTAGTGCGTGTGTTCTGACACACCGAGAGCTCATACGGGAGGCTCAGGTCCATCCTTCAATGTAACTTAATATAAAATATTCATTATTTTGCCGTCAAGAAGGCAATAATCACTAGTCTGAACAACAAGAAAAGTTACAGGACACTTCATCATGGCTGTAACACACACGATGTGTGACATTGAATACTTCAGATTAGGGGTTTGTGGTAACATTTTAGATTAGGCAACACTATTCACTATTGACTAGTTGACTTATTAGCATGCATATTACTAACATATTGGCTGTTTATTAGAAGTTATAAAAGACATATTAATGCCTTATTCTTTTCCCCTTAACCCTACCCAATGCCCAAACATAACTACAACAACTACCTTACATATCAATTAACAGCAAACCAGAAGTTTATTGAGGGAAAACTGTCAGTGAATGTGTGTTCCCTAATCTAAAGTGTCACCGGGTTTCTTTGAATCATTACCCTTAAATATGAACAATAGTAAAAGTGAACAACAGCAAGCTAAAACTTTCTTGACCTTGTTTCTAAGAATTCATACAATTCTAAGAAAGAAAAAGGGGGGGGGGGGGTCACACTGAGGAGAGGGCTGATGTAGGCCTATCATCCTCTGGTCACAGGAATTTGATAATGATAAAAGTACTGCTGTTCTGAAATGAAAAGTTCATTGTGAAAGAGTTTTCACTCTGTATCTCTTGACGTTTTATGTAGGCTAAATTGCCAGTTGACTTGGTTATCTTTGTAAAATCAAAGGGTTTATGTGTGTGTGTGTGTGTGTGTGTGTGTGCTCTTTTTTTGTGACATATCAGGACACAACTGGCATGGGTATGACACAGGTATTACAAGGAGAGGGTGACTTATGAGGACATAACCCATTTTTCAAAATGCTTATAAATCATACAGAATTAGTTTTTTTGAGAAAGTAAAAATGCACAAAGTTTCCTGTGAGGGTTAGGGTTAGGTGTAGGGTTGGTGTAGGGCCATAAAATATACAGTTTAAAAACCATTACGCCTATGGGATGTCCCCACTTTTCACAAAAACAAACGCGCGTGTGTGTGTGTGTATCTGTGTCTGTGTTTATCATTATTATTTATTAATTATTTATTTTTTATTTATTTTTTTGCCATGGTTAATTTTCATAAGGGATGTCAAGGTAAATAGATTAGCTCTCTTTAATATCTTGAAGAAATGCCTGTAATCACACATTTGTCTATATAGAGTTTCAGAAAAGATCTCAACAATGTTCCACAGTGTGTTCAGGTTTGCCAAGTTACTTAAATGTCTAAAACATTCCTCTAATTTACCAACTGAGTTGATCTGTGCTGCTACCCACTTTCATTTATATATCTATGCTGTTTGTCAGTGATTGTTTGCTTGGTGTCTATTTTATCCTATGGAATTTGAAGAGAAACATCTGAGATTTTTAAATGAACTCAATTAGGGCTCCAGAGAATTGCATCAGGTACAGTCTATTTCTATTTTTGTGCATGAGACACAGACATGAACTTAGTCATCAGCCTTGCTTGTGCTTTCTTGTAAAAATGTGTTTTATTGTAATAGTCCCTATAAACACTTGTGCATTTTGTTATCCCCTCTGGTAACGCCACAATACAAAAAGTCACTCTGAACCCAGACCAGCACATTTAGCATTTGTGCTAACACTGATTGAAAGAGTAAACTCAACTGTTTCAGTCCCAGAGGATGAACATTTAGTTTCATCCCACAGATCTTAGTGTTGTGTGATGGAGGACTCTGACCTGACGCCGACACTCCTGACCTCAAAGTGTGCAGTCTGAGGGCAGTCTCTGAAACCCCAGTGCATGTTTGCATTCCTGAAACAGTAACTGTCTTACATCTTTCAAGGCAATTTACTTTTTTTTTTTTCTTGCCATCACATTGTGGTCACACTGTTGGTCATGTACGTCTCGATATTAGTAGATCTGTTCCTTGCTTTCTCTTTCATTCTTCGTCATATTTCTGTTGGAGCTTTGACCCACCCTGTTCCTTCAGAAAACTTTGTTGATTTAGCATGGAGAGTGAAGATGGATAAACTTATCCAAACCTCAGGAGAGTGTGCGTAACACTGAGGAAGCCAACAGCACTCGTTTACGCGCACACACACACACACACACACACACACACACACACACAAGCACCTTCATCTCCAGCGGCCTAGACATCATTCACAAATAATAACGACATGGCAATGTGTCATTTCTTGACAAGCAGATGTTACTTTGAGAAGGCATGTGTTCTCTTGTCGGCGGGTCTGTAGCAGACGCTGAAGGCTGGATGAAGAATGGGAATGTTGCTTTAAGGTTTGTGGGTTCGAAGGTTATCGCACAAGCTGTCTACACACGCTCTCCAACAGTTTATATTGAGGTGATACCCAAACCGCTTGAGATTCAGTAGCATAAGCCAAAAAAACGCGGTATGTTATAGAGATTTTAACCACAATAAGTGCCTTTAAGGCCCGGTATACTTATGGTGAAGTTCTTTTTTGATAGATTAAAATAATTTTGAAGTACCTGAGCAGGAATTTCCTGTTGTTGAACATCATGGCACCACCCCACAGCACTAAGAGTGGTGTTTAGATGAATATATCAATATGTGCTATGCACTGTCCTCTCAAAAACAAGATAAACAAACCACAAAACTGACAGTGGTGAGAAAGTGGCAGTTAAGAAAGCATCTGATCATAGCGATGTGGTTATTTGTACCAGCTCTGGAAATCAGGACTCCAGTCAAGTCATGTCACATTTATTTATACAACACTTTATACAATTGGGTAACACTTTAGTATAGGGTCCAATTCACACTAATAAGTAGTTGCTTATTAGCATGTCTATTATTAACATATTGGCTGTTTATTAGTGCTTATAAAGTACATATAATGCATGACATCCATAATTCTACCCAATACCCTAAACTTAACAACTACCTTATAAACTATTAATAAGCAGCAAATAAGGAGTTAATTGAGGTAAAAGTCATAGTTAATGGTTAGTTAATAGTGAGAATTGGACCCTAAAATAAAGTGTGACCGAAGAAATGAACTGGAGAATAGAGAATGAAGTGGACTGGAGCTCTAGAGCCACACCTACCTATTACATAAACGCCACGGACCAGTGGTAATTTAAAGGTGCTTCTCAGCCGGAGTAAATTTTCCTGGACACTTTGATTTGAAAGGCTGTTTCTCCAAAAATTTACTTTGTTCAGGCTTGATTTTGTTCGAAATGTTGATACACCAGTTCGATATATCGATGATATATCGATATAAACGATATATCATTTTTTAAAAGTATTTCGGGGCCATTAAGATCTACATGTAAAGAAGTGACTAACCCCCCCCCTCAATTGTGGTACACAGGTTATAAAACTGTTATTCTGCTACATAATATTAAGTTCTTTAACCTAACTGTAGGCTGCTGAAAATGTGTGGTGACAGGTACAGGACCAGAAATAATCTAGTCTAACCGAATAAACATACACACCCTGTTAGCCTTTCTTCTTCCAGTTTCAACTGACCTTGATGAAACTTCAGATAACAGCATTATCTGTTGATTTGATCCCGAAATGCAGAGTATCTGTCTACTGATAGAACATTCGTAAATACGGCCTCACTTCTGCATCCTACGTTAGAAGAAGAAAATAGCCGCTGGCCTTGATAGCACTCTATATTTAGGGACTATCACTTATCATGAGAGGCCAAATCTGCAAGGGTGGTGGAGACACTGGTGTGGAGAGCAACCTTCACGCTTCTGTAAAGCGCGCATGTGTGTGTGTGTTCTGTCATGAAATTCTCAGAAGCGAATGATAGATGTCAATGGAATTACAAGTTGGGCAGAAAAAGGCCAGAAAATGACCACTGGTAACTAAGCGACTTGTCAGCCCTTCTGGAAATTTATATCATGACCAGCAAAACTGAAAGTATTCCTTTTCTGAGGCCTGTTATGCTAACACAGCATTTTGAGTCATTGGGTTGTTCCTTCTTTCCATCTTATTCCGTCTTGGTGTGTTTTTTTTTTTTTTTTCCAGAGGTTATGCACAAATAGTGATAGGTTCCATTTACACCAAGTAAATAGCGAAACCAAATAAATAAATTAAAATGTATTAACGTTAAGTGTCAATAATGTCAGCTTCTATATATTTTTAGTGCAAATTCTGGCAGATGCTATTAGCACCTCAATGTATTGTAGTAAATAATAAAACAGTGTACAATAATAACAACATATTCTGGGTATATTTGTTAAAATCGTAAAAAGCTCCTGGAAAGGAGTCTCAGTTTTGAGCACATTAACTGTGTTTGAGCTGATGTATCTTGAGCCATTTGATCAACCAAAGAACATCACATCAAATTTCAGCCTATATTATGTACTCATTAGGCACTTTATTTTCTTAATTTCACAGTTGAAATAAATGCCTTTATGGGTTGATATGTGTAAAGTGAGAATAAATGGATTGGAAAATGGATGGATTCAATAAAAATATGGAAAATGGAAAATAGATGGATTCAAATGGTTGTGTTTGCGCAGCAAGTCCCAATTAATGCCTGTAAATAGCCTTTGCAAACTAGAAAGTATACTTTAGTTGTCCGCTTACATTTATATCTTGTGCACAGCGTATCTTAATAAATTTTGTCATCAGAAGGACGTGCAGCACAAATTTTGTATCCTTACGTACATTTTCTCATCAATTCGTCATTTGCTCATGTGCTTGCATTTGATTGTTTGTGCAGTATGTGGCAACACTCACAGTTTAGCTTTTAAAAATGAGACAGAACAGAAGAACACTGATTTTGGTTAAGTACCACTACTATTTTCTTCAGAAAGTGTGCATATTTTCCTATTTTTGCATTTCCCTGTAGTGCTGCTTGGGCAACCGTAGTTACGTTAAATTTAATGACTGAACTGAAAATAAATTGTACCGTAAAATGGTGTTATTCTAAGGCTGAAACAATGGGAAAGCTTCATAATCTCCCACAACAGACACAGGATATCCTTTGTGCTACTCCACAATTAATCCCTGAGCCCAATTTAGCAAAGTTCTGAATGGAATTTTCCATTAATGGGGTAGTGTTTGCGTGAATGAAGTGCTTTTCCTGAACTGTGCTGACTTGCCAGCCTGTCCCAAATGCGAATTTTCACCCAACATCCACTACCAGCGGGTTCCTCTCGCTCACAACCACACACGTACAGACTCACAAAACACATACAACCCGTTCTGTCATGCTCATTTTCTATGGGGTCATGATATAACAGATACCTGTCAACACCTAGCAGTCATCCAGCAATCAGAGCAGAGCACTGCTGTCAGCAATAACACACACACTCACACACACATGCTTCAGCTGCATACAGTACATACACACATACTGGAACACATATAGACATGCAGCAAAAACCCCACTCGACCAACCACCCACCACTCCATCCCAAACACACACACATGCAAATACACACATTAGTGATGGTACCACCATGCATAATCAAGGACAGTCACAATAAGCGCTTTTTCCTTCACTGTTTCCTCTCTTTCACACACACTCACACACAAACACTTTCAAATAACCTCTGATATGTTATGGCCTTTTGTGCTTGTCAGTCACCCTGTCTCCTGTTTCCCACGTCTGCCTGCTGTGGCCTGGCCCCCGGCCACTAGACTGCATGGACAGAACACTCTCCCGTGTCATTTCCTGTCTCACTTTGGGCCAGGATGCTGGTAAGGGTGTGTTGCTCATCTCTGTTTATCATGTTTCTTCATAAAAGTCACCTTAGTCATCCTGGTGCTGACTTAAGTTTAAGGGGTTTAAACTCATCCAACACCTTTTGTGCTACGGGTATAAATGGTTTCTCAAACGCTGCAGACTTCAAAACTTTTCTAGATGATCTGACTCATGATTTTTGCCTGATGGGTGATACGATGAGAATGGAAAAAACTAATTGACTTAAAGGGATAGTTCACTCAAAAATGAAATTCTGTAATCATTTACTCACCCCTTAAGTTGTTAAAACATGTATTAATGTTAATATTAAATAAAAAGCACAATGGAAGATATTTTGAAGAATGTTGGTAACCAAATATCTGACGGTAGCCATCGTCTTTCATATTATTGTGAAATAGGATGAATGTCAATGTCTACCATAAACTGTTTGGTTACCAATATTCTTCAAAAAAATATATTTTATATGATGACAGCATTTCCATTTTTGGATTAAAAAAAAAAATATATATATTGCTTGGTTTGATGACCTCTGTGTGCATTTTTGATTTTTCAAGTTGTAAATCAAAAACAAAGATTATAGGACATTATGTCTTTACATAAACATTTTATATTTATGAATTCAATGTGTTACTTGCCATTTCTTTGTAATTATTTGTGCAATTTACTAGCAATTTATGAGTGAAGATTGAGTCAAAATAAATGCTACAACAAATTGTATTCAGTGTGAGTGGTGCTTTGGTACTTCACTACACTATTGACAGTAGACAATGGACCTTTTAGTTGGAGAAATTTCACTTATGTGGCTACACTTTTAGATGGACAGAGGAACTTTGGGCCATATCTAGAGGCCAGAATATCACAGAGACATGATTTGGGCCAATAAGCAACCAACATTAGAACACTCAAAAAAAAAGTCATAGCAAGGTGGTAAAAAGCACTCTGTGCACCTTAGCAACCACACATTCACACCCTGGCAACCATCCCATCACTTTAGCACTGTAGACACGGGGAAGCATGACATATTCATGCCACACAAGAATATTGCAATCACATAACCAGATAAGTCAACAGCAAACGCACAACACACCTGCTGACAAAAAAAGGTAGTGTCAACATGTTAAATCTAATAATAAAAAAGGACTCATTCTCTAACCACCTAAACCAACTCCAACTGATGTGGGGTGCGATCGACAGTAAAACATTTTGTTCTCTTCATTGGAGCTTTGATCATGTCCAGTTACTCACGTGACTGTGGTGGTTATCGGTTCAGATTGCAGTATTCGGTTGCAGCATGCCTGCAGTTGCTCTGTGGTTATTACTCATACATCTTCCGCTAGTGTGTGTTTGTGCCGAAAGATGATAATTCCTCTGCTTTTATGCATTTTATTTCACATGATTTATTCTAACTTTATGATTCAAATAA
Source organism: Carassius carassius (assembly GCF_963082965.1). Classification (NCBI taxonomy): domain Eukaryota; kingdom Metazoa; phylum Chordata; class Actinopteri; order Cypriniformes; family Cyprinidae; genus Carassius; species Carassius carassius. The sequence continues at coordinate 22,829,088 of NC_081784.1, forward strand.
GCTGTTTAGTGTTACATTCAGGTCTCATTAATACTATGCTGTAAACTTTTTCTGTAACTCTGGCTACTTCTAAAATGCTTTATGTACAGATTTTATTATAGATTTCACCCACACATAGATTCTCAAATCATAATAATCATAATCATAATCTTAAATCATAATATATATATATATATATATATATATATATATATATATATATATATATACAGTACAGACCAAAAGTTTGGACACACCTTCTCATTCAAAGAGTTTTCTTTATTTTCATGACTATGAAAATTGTAGAGTCACACTGAAGGCATCAAGGGCTATTTGACCAAGAAGGAGAGTGATGGGGTGCTGCTCCAGATGACCTGGCCTCCACAGTCACCGGACCTGAACCCAATCGAGATGGTTTAGGGATGAGCTGGACCGCAGACAGAAGGCAAAAGGGCCAACAAGTGCTAAGCACCTCTCGGGGAACCCCTTCAAGACTGTTGGAAGAACATTTCAGGTGACTACCTCTTGAAGCGCATCAAGAGAATGCCAAGAGTGTGCAAAGCAGTAATCAAAGCAAAAGGTGGCTACTTTGAAGAACCTAGAATATGACATATTTTCAGTTGTTTCACACTTTTTTGTTATGTATATAATTCCACATGTGTTAATTCATAGTTTTGATGCCTTCAGTGTGAATCTACAATTTTCATAGTCATGAAAATAAAGAAAACTCTTTGAATGAGAAGGTGTGTCCAAACTTTTGGTCTGTACTATATATAAATATATATATATATAACATTACTACATAATTCATTTGTAAAACACATAACAAATACTAAAAACAATCCATTAACTTTTTTAATACTTTTTATGTGAAAATGATTTTCATCAATATATAGATATTATGGCTGTCCCTCAGTTCCAATGTCATTTCCATTATACTAAACAATAATATATATATGTATATATTATTGTTATCTATTTCAAATAAAGCTTTAAAATTAGCCCCCCAAAAATATTTAAATTTAGAATACATAAAAAGAAATTTGAATTGCAAGACGTAGATTTTTATTTCAGAAATATTTAAAATGTAATTTTTCCATCACATAAATCAGATCTCCTGTAATCTCTGACACTGTTAATAATAATAATAATAATAATAATAATAATAATAATAATAATAATAATAACAAAATAACCCAGTTAAGTTTAAAAGAGAGTTTGGTAACACTTTATTTTAGTGGCCATTTCTCACTATTACCTAGTTGCTTATCAGCATGTCTATTATTAACATATAGGTTGTTTATTAGTACTTAAAAAGCACTTATTCTGCATGACCATATTCTACATTCCTAATCCTACCCCAAACCTAAACATAACAACTAACTTACTAACTATTATTGAGGCAAAATCATAGATAATGGTTTGTTAATAGCATAAAATAAAGTGTGACCGAGAGTTTATTTTCTAAATGTCTATATGTCTATATATAAGTTAATGTGTGTATTCTTTCTTCCATTCATGAATGGAAAGTGGGTGTGATCCACAACTTCACCATTATGAACAATCTCCTGTTGCTTTTCTGGCAGCAGTGAAAACAAAGATACGTGCTTCTGAACGACACCCTCAAAAGCATCACAATGGCTCTAATGACGCTACAGCCACATTTGCATGTGTACTTTAAGAGTCTTTTGTAGATATTTGTACGTGTATGCATCTGTATGTTTATGGAACGTTTGTATAACATTATTAATATAATATCTGATATACGTTTTCATTCTAGTACAAGCCCGAGTGACAGAAGTTTACCAGGACAGTCATTGAGATGCAGATTACAGAGGAAATGTTGGGTCTGTTGTAATACACAGTACTGCCATATTACTTCATCAGTTCATCGATTCACAGTAATGGAAATTAAGTGTGAATAACAATGGGGGGAAAATATGTCTTGGTGTTTACTGTAACGTGAGCTCTTAATTATTTCCTGTTTTGCACAATCTGAGATTGAGAATGTTCCACATAGAGAAACCGTTCTATCGCACAAATAACTGACTCAGAGTGACTTATGAGCTCACAGGAAAATTGCTTCTAATAGTTTGTGTTTGTATCTGCTTCGAGTTGCTTCTTCATGGTTGGAGGAGCAGATAAAAGTGTGTTCAGTCAGGGCATTCTAGCCCTTAGTTTAAGATGTACTTGGCTTTGTTTTCAGATGCTCTTGTCTGTCTGCTGTGACCACAACATCTTCAAAACTTCTTCATTATCACAGACAGCTTCTGGGAAGCTCTCAAAGGCAGTGAGACACTGAAACATGTGTGTGTTTATGTGGGCTAGCACACTCATACATCGGGGTCAACAAATATGCAAACATCAGCATCTAACACATGAGAGTGAGTAACTGATTGGGAAGCCATCAAACGTCAGAGATATCTCAAGATGAGCTACATAAACGATCACTAGTGTTACAATTAAGTACTGGGTGATAACTGGATTAAAAAATAAAATGCACAAAAAAACTAACCAATATTGACTAAATACATAACTAATCAGACACAGTATCAGTATGCAGTATTTCATACTCAGCTAGTGTGTGATGAATGTTGTAAATGTGAAAGTTCAGTGAGGTGTGAGCATTGATGTATTTAGCATTGGTTGTCTGTTTGATAAACCACTCGCCATTACATTCCAGTGTCACATTCTAGTATCCCACTGTAAACCTGTGGCACAGCACATCACTAACTAAGTTAGATTAAGGTTAGGACAATACAGTCGTGGCCAAAAGTTTTGAGAATTACATAAATATTAGTTTTCAAAAAGTTTGCTGCTAAACTGCTTTTAGATCTTTGTTTCAGTTGTTTCTGTGATGTACTGAAATATAATTACAAGCACTTCATACGTTTCAAAGGCTTTTATCGACAATTACATGACATTTATGCAAAGAGTCAGTATTTGCAGTGTTGGCCCTTCTTTTTCAGGACCTCTGCAATTCGACTGGGCATGTTCTCAATCAACCTCTGGGCCAAATCCTGACTGATAGCAACCCATTCTTTCATAATCACTTCTTGGAGTTTGTCAGAATAAGTGGGTTTTTGTTTGTCCACCCGCCTCTTGAGGATTGACCACAGGTTCTCAATGGGATTAAGATCTGGGGAGTTTCCAGGCCATGGACCCAAAATTTCAACATTCTGGTCCCCGAGCCACTTAGTTATCACTTTTGCCTTATGGCACGGTGCTCCATCGTGCTGGAAAATGCATTGTTCTTCACCAAACTGTTGTTGGATTGTTGGAAGAAGTTGCTGTTGGAGGGTGTTTTGGTACCATTCTTTATTCATGGCTGTGTTTTTGGGCAGAATTGTGAGTGAGCCCACTCCCTTGGATGAGAAGCAACCCCACACATGAATGGTGTCAGGATGCTTTACTGTTGGCATGACACAGGACTGATGGTAGCGCTCACCTTTTCTTCTCCGGACAAGCCTTTTTCCAGATGCCCCAAACAATCGGAAAGGGGCTTCATCAGAGAATATGACTTTGCCCCAGTACTCAGCAGTCCATTCACTATACTTTCTGCAGAAGATCAATCTGTCCCTGATGTTTTTTTTGGAGAGAAGTGGCTTCTTTGCTGCCCTTCTTGACACCAGGCCATCTTCCAAAAGTCTTCGTCTCACTGTTCGTGCAGATGCGCTCACACCTGCCTGCTGCCATTCCTGAGCAAGCTCTGCACTGGTGGCACTCCGATCCCGCAGCTGAATCCTCTTTAGGAGACGATCCTGGCGCTTGCTGGACTTTCTTGGATGCCTTGAAGCCTTTTTTACAACAATTGAACCTCTTTCCTTGAAGTTCTTGATGATCCTATAAATTGTTGATTTAGGTACAATCTTAGTAGCCACAATATCCTTGCCTGTGAAGCCATTTTTTGTGCAATGCAATGATGGCTGCACACATTTCTTTGCAGGTCACCATGGTTAACAATGGAAGAACAATGATTTCAAGCATCACCCTCCTTTTAACATGTCAAGTCTGCCATTCTAACCCAATCAGCCTGACATAATGATCTCCAGCCTTGTGCTCGTCAACATTCTCACCTGAGTTAACAAGACGATTACTGAAATGATCTCAGCAGGTCCTTTAATGACAGCAATGAAATGCAGTGGAAATGTTTTTTGGGATTAAGTTAATTTTCATGGCAAAGAAGGACTGCAATTCATCTGATCACTCTTCATAACATTCTGGAGTATATGCAAATTGCTGTTATAAAAACTTAAGCAGCAACTTTTTTCAATTTCCAATATTTATGTAATTCTCAAAACTTTTGGCCACGACTGTACATTCTTAAAGCACCTTTGTGGAACTTTATTATAAGTTCTTTAATATTTGATACACATTCTCATAACGGTGAAAAGAAATGTTCTTAGAACAACATTGTCAAAACGTCCTTATGATGTTATTTGTACTTGAATGCTCCAAGAAATGTTTTCATAACCTTTAAATATTGTTATAATCATTGCAGGAAAACTGGTAACTTATAATAAAAGTTTAAATAACAATATTTTAGGTCAAAATAAAGCGTTTTTGTAATCATCAAAAAAAAAAAAAATTCTAACAACGAGAACAAAGCTAATAAATGTTCAAATAACATTATATTTTGGGTGAACAAAATTAGTATCATTTTCTAAAGAAACACTTTAAATAATGTTAGAATCATTTTAGGGATTGTATATCCTACATTTGTTGTGATTTTGAGCTTTATTAACCAATTAGGAGTAGTGCTAACCCAGTTTTATAATAAAAAGTGTGAAATAGTATAATAAGTGAGAACATAGCTTAAAAGTGGCCTTAACCCATGATTAGCTTAGCATAATGACAAGGCTACTTAATTTACTGAATTTACCCTTGAGACAAACTGATGGGATTTATTTCTTGACAAATTGTTATTTAGAAAGAAGAGGAGGCATTTACTTTAAATGTAGGACTTTTGGGTTCAAATATTTTTCACATTTCCATTAAGTTAGATCAGCAGTTGTGATTTGACACGGTGTGTGGGTGAAACTGGAGTCTGGAGTCTCCTCAAAAACACCTCCAAGGCGTCCTTGTGTTTGAAGCAGCGACTGCGTATTCAAAACTCTTCTGAGAATATACATCCACACAGGGTATCGCAGCATTAGCAGGGACACGCGAGTGACTGAAATTGAGAGTTGTTGCACTGTCACATTGTCTGTGGGCGCATCACAAGGCATTATGAGTCAGACATGAAAGGGTTAATTTTTTTGTCACAAACAGCATAGACTACGTATTGGCCAGTCACTGTCAAGTCAAATGGGGGGAAAAACAGTCTAGGCGGTATTTAAAAAGATGTTAAACTGACATAATTGCCCCCCACTGTGCTTACGTTAACTTTACTGGGAATTGCCATTTTGAATTTGAATTTCAAATTTGAATTTTCGTTATTCTCTGTGTCATATTAACCACCACACACCCTACACAATCTAAACAACAGTCATATTAACTCTTTGCTTTAACATTCCTTCATGTATACAACATATCACAGAATGCCTGTTTAAATTTCACCAACACTTAATTTTAAGGACAAATTCTTACTAATAATAATTTGCATACTAGCTAGCATATTGGCTGTTTTGTTAGTACTTAAATAAAGCACGTATTAATGCCTTATTCTATGTGATATAACAAATACTTTACTAACTATTAAAAACCAGCATATCAGGAGTTTATTGAGGCAAAAGTCGTAGTTAATAGTTAGTTAATAGTAAACTAAACGTCTCTAAACTAAAGAGCGGCCTAAATTTCTATTAAGTGCAAATAGCCCATCTTAATGGCAGAAACTATTTACTCTAACTTTGCCTCACCATTCTGTAGTTGAGTGAGACAAAATTACAAATGAAATGAAGTCAGTTCATGAAGTCAGAAGTCAGTTCATTTTATTTTTAATGTAATACAATACACTGACCGAGGTGCAAAGAGTAGGCCAATCCAACATTATTTGCACTTACAGTAATATAAAAAAATCAAACACTATTTGGAAACTAAAATAGCATCTTTAGATGCATTTAGTGTGAATGCCAACATCATTTGCACAACCAGCCTCTATCCAAATGTTATTTTGAAGGCTTAAAGCATCAAACTGAACTGTTCAGCTTGACACAAAGTAGCAGATCTATTTATTTGTGAGATCCACCAATGGGTGGTCCAGTGTGTGTTTAAATTGATTGATGCTGAATGGCTGGTTTGCATGTGTAAGCATCCACTCCATGTGCTCCAGTGACTTGCTCTGAATGGTTCTATTGGGTACCACTCCTTCACCACACTTGAGTTTTTCACATCCCATACAGTTAATAAACATGAGTAGATGGAAACGGTAGACTTATTCATATTTTCTGTTTTGATTTTGGAGAAAAATCTGCAGAAAAAGTCAAAAGGCTTTGAAAAGTTATGATAGGCTATACTATGGATATAGTTACAGCATGCAGCTCTTGTTGCTCATGTAAATTGGAAAATGTATTGATGCACTCATGATGTACTGATGATCTCATGGTCTTGCACACAAAGTAAACAAAGGAATAACTGAATGTTTGCATAGTGGTGAGCAAGCGGTATTGTGTTTAGTCATGGTTTAGTATGTGTACGTGTGGCCAGTAGGGGTCTTTTTCTGAGACTCAGCCATTATTAATGCAGGACTGTTTTGACTCAGCACTGATGGCATTAAATATGACAGCATCAACGCTTAGGACCACTTTGGTCTTTTTTCAATAAGGCAGACCAAACACCGACATTAGCCCACATTTCACATATATCTAAACAGGAGGCTGGGAATTAGAATAAATGTTAGAATAGTAAAACAAGGATTTTTAAATTCAAAAATGGAAGGCAAATCACTGACAGTATCTTTCAATGTGACATTGACGTATAATCAAACTGTACTTTGTTATAAATTCAGCTTTCATTTGATATAAACTAGCCACAGCCATGCTAACACATAAAACTATGACTAATCCTGCAAAAGGTAAACTCCAATATGACCCAGATTACATTTGATTGAGTGTTAGCCACTTGCTCTATACAGCGTCACACATTTTCGCAGACTCTTACTCATACATCCGGCCAGTCAGCCCATAATAAAAAGCGATAAGAGACTTCAAAGGTGCCGGTCTGTGACTGATACCATGTCCAAAGTTTCAAGGACATGAGCTACATAGTTTTACGGTCAGCCCATATCGCACGCAGCCACATCCAACTGACATGCAAGCCCCCTGCCCGGATCACAGACGCAAAGGTGCAGAATCAGCAAACAGTGCGGTATCTTTGTGGTTAGTCATGCTCGTTTGATTTATCGTCTGTGTGTGTTTGTAAGGGTGTGCGTTATTAAGACGGGCCGCTGTCTTGTGACTGTGCAGTGCTCCAACAGCAAACTGACACGAATGCACCTGAGAATAAAGCTCTCACACATATGCAGCCACACCCAACATACAGGAAGCTGATGGGTTAAGCAGTCGTACAGAATGTGTAACGTGTTCCACTTTTACATCATCTTGTTGACATGCATTGACATTTTCATTTTCATGTTTTTGATTGTGTGTATAATCAACCTCAAGCTCTGCTATTACACAGTGCTGTGTGAATTGAATTCCAGTAAATGTGTATATATATATATATATATATATATATATATATATATATAAACACTCACCTAAAGGATTATTAGGGACACCATAATAATACTGTGTTTGACCCCATTTCACCTTCAGAACTGCCTTAATTCTACGTGGCATTGATTCAATAAAGTGCTGAAAGCATTCTTTAGAAATGTTGGCCCATATTGATAGGATAGCATCTTGCAGTTGATGGAGATTTGTGGGATGCACATCCAGGGCACGAAGCTCCCGTTCCACCACATCCAAAAGATGCTCTATTGGGTTGAGATCTGGTGACTGTGGGGGCCATTTTATTACAGTGAACTCATTGTCATGTTCAAGAAACCAATTTGAAATGATTCGAGCTTTGTGACATGGTTCATTATCCTGCTGGAAATAGCTATCAGAGGATGGGTACATGGTGGTCATAAAGGGATGGACATGGTCAGAAACAATGCTCAGGTAGGCCGTGGCATTTAAACGATGCCCAATTGGCACTAAGGGGCCTAAAGGGTGCCAAGAAAACATCCCCCACACCATTACACCACCACCAGCAGCCTGCACAGTGGTAACAAGGCATGATGGATCCATGTTCTCATTCTGTTTACGCCAAATTCTGACTCTACCATCTGAATGTCTCAACAGAAATCGAGACTCATCAGACCAGGCAACACTTTTCCAGTCTTCAACTGTCCAATTTTGGTGAGCTTGTGCAAATTGTAGCCTCTTTTTCCTATTTCTAGTGGAGATGAGTGGTACCCGGTGGAGTCTTCTGCTGTTGTAGCCCATCCGCCTCAAGGTTGTGCGTGTTGTGGCCTTACAAATGCTTTGCTGCATACCTCGGTTGTAACGAGTGGTTTTTTCAGGCAAAGTTGCTCTTCTATCAGCTTGAATCAGTCGGCCCTTTCTCCTCTGAGCTCTAGCATCAAAAAGGCATTTTCGCCCACCATTCTTTGTAAACCTTAGAAATGGTTGTGAGTGAAAATCCCAGTAACTGAGCAGATTGTGAAATACTCAGACAGGCCCGTCTCGCACCAATAACCATGCCATGTTCAAAATTTCTTAAATCACCTTTCTTTGCCATTCTGACATTCAGTTTGGAGTTCAGGAGATCGTCTTGACCAGGACCACACCCCTAAATGCATTGAAGCAACTGCCATGTGATTGGTTGATCAGATAATTGCATTAATGAGAAATTGAACAGGTGTTCCTAATAATCCTTTAGGTGAGTGTATATATATATATATATATATATATATATATATATATATATATATGCTTAATATGCAAAATACTTTAAAATTGGATTGTTATGTAAATAGAACAACCTTTAGGGTTGCACTTTATTTTACAGTTCTTGTACTAACATGTACTTATAGTGTACTTACAGTGTATTTATCTAAGAAAGTTCTGGTAATACAAGGTAACTACATGGGGTAGGGTTAGATTTAGGGGTAGGTTCAGGGTTAGTACCTAGTTATTACATAGTTATTGTAATTACTATAATAAGTACATAGTATGTACATGAGGAACAGGACTGTAAAATAAAGTGCTACCAACATTTTTTAGGCATAATAAGTTATTTAGTTGAGACATATACCCTTGTAATGCCATGTTGTGGGACATATAACATTTCAGTGCTTGAGGGGGGAAATGGTAACAGAAAGTCTTACCAATATTTTCCACTGAAAAGTCCATTAAGGAAATACTTGATAGGATATATCAAGGACAGTTCAATCAATGACACTGACACAGCAAATAAGAATATCAACCCAGGGTTTAAGAATCTACAGTGTAAAATCATTTATCATTGTTTGGCTAATTTTCACAGGCAAAAACATTTAAATAGGTATCCACACAATTCAGAATTTCCGCATACATATTCAGCAATGGGATCATGTTGGTCACACAAATTTGCTGCATTGACCAACATGGAATTTTTGCCTAATCTATAGCTAATTTTGCTTACCTTAAAATTCTGATTAAAATAATTTTAATTCTGGGGGAGGAAAAAAAAAAGTACATGGTACTAACTTTCCGGCCAACCATAAACAATCTAGTAGGCTATATTTAGGTGTCACCATTGCCATATGAGTGGCATTAATTTCTTTGATAAAGGAAAGATGTTATGCAACCATTTACATTTACAATTACAATTATATCCATGTAGGTCATGTTTGCATATGAAAAACAATTAAAAAAAAAATGAAATTGGGAAAAGCAAAAACACACCAGACACCTGAAGAGACGATTGTTTCTCTGGAGCTAATGGGCCTCTGGTCTGTTCAGTTTAGAAGAGTACAGGTAGACAGATCTAGAGATAGTGTGCAGCTCAATAGCAGTGGGTCAATCTACAAACAATGTTACTGTGATGTATAATTTACTACGGTTCATAAACCATACTTTATAAATCCATTTGTAAATCCATTCCCATTGTATTTTACTTCAAGTTGCAATTATTTTTTTATTTTTATTTTTTTGGTTACAGTGTGTTTACCTTGTATTTTTCCTTAGTTTTCCCTGTCATTTAATGTGTCTGTTTACTTATAACTCCTTTTATTTTCTGTATTGTGTATTTAAATACTTAAAGTACTGTACTGAATATTCTCTGACAATATTGTAAATGCTTACAATCATGAAGCTGTTGACTCAGATTCGATAGATAGATAGATAGATAGATAGATAGATAGATAGATAGATAGATAGATAGATAGATAGATAGATCAGGTGTACTGTCATACAACCTTTTGCTAATCATAAATTTTGAATTATGTATTTGTCACTTGAGTGAGTCACTTGGCTTGTGACGACAAAACAAGACATAAACAAGAGAAGGGACTTGCCCCCAATTAGACATAAAACAGCCATAAACACGCCTCTATAGTCAGCTGTAAATCACTCGGGACAGGCCTCTCTCACTGTTTTTGCTCTGCAAAGTTTGTCTTCTCGTGTTGTTTGTGTCTGAGCCCTCCACAGTTGCAGAAGATGGCACATGCTGTGTGTATGTGAAGGTGTGATGTGTGTCTCTGCGCTAACTGATGTGTGAAGAATTTCAAGGTGGACACACACACACACACACACACACACACACACACACACACACACACACTGTAACCTTTGTTGTTAACACAATACATATTTTGATAATATATCTAATCCATATAAACCATTTAACCATAGTTAAACCATGGTAACCACAAATTAACCATGGCTTTGCTACACTAACCATAGTTTGGTAAAATTGTGGTTTTACAAACAGTGATTAATATGCCAAAAAAAAACATGATGACTACACTTTTACTATAATAAAACCATGTTTAAAATGTTATGTTGTAGCTGTGTCCAAATGCTTGTTTGGGGAAACTCTTCATGATATTAAGCTATATATGCCAATAAATAACAGCATCTCTTGATTCAGACTTAGGATGCACAAATGTGCAGAAACTCAAATCAAAAACCAAACATGAAGCATACTGTCATTGGCCAGCACTTTTTTTTTGTCCAAAGCAATTTACAGTATTAAAGGAACAATAATAAGCTGGTCATTTATGTGTGTTCTCCTGGAAACTGAGCTCAAACTGGTCATCATCTTGAAATCAGTGCTAAGTCTGAGCACTCATAAGCAATGTATTAATATTTAAAAATGGAGACCAACATGTCAGTTGTTTTCATCCCTCCGTCTGCAGTCATCCATCGGCGGGACTGTCGCTCGAGGCGGCCGGGATGGCCAGAGGATGTGTGTAATCCTCTAAAGTGACTCCACAGAACGACTTGGCTGAACTTTGGTATAGCAGTCACCCTGAACCCTGCACACGCTGCCAATACCACAGCCAGGCTGCCATTATCGGTCAGGCTCTACCTGACTGAGTGGAAGGAAGCAGGATGAGGAAAAAAGTGTTTTGACTTGTTGATAATGAGGACTATGTGCATTCTGGGAACTGTGGTGCCCTAAGGGGGCCCCTGAAGGAGAGCTGAAGGGCGTGGCTCCTCTTGCTGTGGTTTACAGCTCACTTGTCATTTCTGCAGACACGTTGGCAGGGCAACCGGCACTTTCCATCGGGGCTGGTGTTCGCACAGAACATAATCCTGTTGGAGGCTGTCATTTTGGCAACCTCTGTCTTTTTTAAGCACTTTTTTCAAGTTTTCATTTGGGCTGTTTCTATGACTTGTGTGCATGCTTGTCAGTTTCAAGGGCAGCCCAAAAATCGTAGCGTCTTTTTTTAGCCTGTAGTGATTGTGTGAGTGTTTGTGTGTGAGAGTTTGTGCATTTGCTCAACTATACCCACACAATACCCTCTGGTGTGTCCTTGGGAGTCTGAAAAATCTTTGGTCTGGCCTGATTGGCTCTTTCTGCCACAGGCCTATAATGAATCAGTCAGAAAGAGGATTCCACAGTGTTTTTCTCCGGCTCGGATAAACACATGTTTTTTCCATTCAGACTCTCAAGGAAGCATCGGGCTTGTGAGTAACTTGACCTGCATTTCAAAGACACTGTTCATCAGATGGTAGTCGGCTGTCAGCTGGCTTGGAAAGTATGCTAAACTTCCTCGGGCAACCTCAGACCTATTGAAGAGATAACAAGAGGGGAGAGGGTTTGGAGCAATAAATCCTGACACAATAATAAATGGTAATCAAGTGTACAACTTCTCAGAGATTCTTGTGCCAACAACCACAGATGTTTGTTGATGTCTGTCTTGATGCTTTCATCCGTGTTACATGAGGGCATGTGTTTGTGAACATGAATCATGCCAGACGTTCTCAGTGGCATGGCTATTTAGATATGTAATGTGTGCATGCCAAAAAACGTCTGATTTATGATGAGGAAAGTTAGCGCTGCAGTGTACATTAACTTTATACAGGTATGTTCAAGATTCGCCTGAGGTATATGCACATTGGGTTTTTCATTAGTATTTGAATGTATGCGTACCTAACATATAAATGTAATAGATATATACATTTAAAAATAAACTAAAACATTAGAAGAATTGTACAAACTTTAAAATATTTGTAAATGTTTATACATCTCTACAGTTGTTCACATATAAAATGTATGCTTTAGATGCTGTCAGGTTGTTAATAATGCAATGTTTGTGTGTCTATGCAAAAATGCGTGCTAGAACCACAATTTACATATGAATATCTTCGATTGCTAATGAGATCATGTTAGTTGTCCATATGCTCAAAGCACAGGAGCCATTAGTTCATGGCTCAAATTACTTTTGAAATGTGATTTATTGTTGCTAATATACTGGTTTGATCATGTCAGAGGGTTCATTTTGACTTTCTCCCTCTTTTGTGTGATCTTTCGTCTTACTTATTAATAAAAGTGAAATATGCTTTTTATTTTCATCTCTGTCTTGTGCTCTCTTTTCTCTTCATAACCCATTTATTATTTCACACTTTAGTATAGGGAGCAAATTTCACTTTTAAATAGTTTCTTATTAGCATGTCTATTATTATCATATTGGCTGTTTATTAGCACTTATAAAGCACATGTTCTGCATTCATATTTTACATCCCTAATCCTACCCAATACCTAAACTTAACAACTAACCAACTATTTATAAGCAGCAAATGGTTTGTTAACAAGCGAAAAATTTAACCTTAAAATAAAACGTGATCATTATTTCCTGTTATCATTATTTCATCTCTTTGTCTTTTATTCTACCTGCTGTTCTTTTGTCTCCCATTTTCATTCAAGAACTGAGAAAAATTAGCCTCTGTCAATGAAATCAGGTAATCCTTCATGCCTGGGGAAAGTACCTCCTCCAAGTCAAACACAGTTGCTTTTCAATTACAAAACGCATGTCAATATTGTCACATGGAACAGAGTTAATGAAGAGATAATGAAACATTTCTGTCTATAAACTTTTTCATTTGGAATTTTAGAAAATTGTAATTTACACAAGATTTCAGACTTATCAGTGTTTTTATTGTTAACTAAAAACTGTAACTAAAAATGGTTTCGGTATTTGAAATTAAGCTTTATATATACATATAAAGTAAATATATATATAAAAAAATATCAGATGAAAAATTTGAAATACTGAAATAAGTTGCTAAAATTACTCAAACTTAAAAAGAATTAAAGCTGAATAGAAATATGATATGATGTAAGCATATAACACATTTTCTAAAACAAACTAAACTTAAAATAACATACATATCCACAAACTCTGCTGATAAAAAGCTACTAATTGACCTCATATCCAATTAGTTTTTTTGCCAAATGTAATGACATTTTCTAGAGATCCAGGTACTCCGAGGATTAATGGCAATTTTTTGTAATGTTACTCATAAGGGATATTGCATCTACATAACATTTTAATTTCTTTTGCACTTTCTTGTGACATTTTTTTCATATATAACTCGAGTATCTCGAGTAAACTTGAGTATCTGCACTGTACATCACGGCCTGCACTCTGAGCTTCCTCATTATGTGAAGTAAATCAATTCCTCCCTAGTGGAGAGGAGACAGTAGGCAGTTTCTGTTGATTCAAGGTTTGTTTGCTCTGGCTATAGTTATAAGCGTCTAAGCGCTCTGTGGCATTCAGAGTGGATGCCAGTGCACTCATGTAGAGAGCTACCTTCAGATTCCTGCAGGCTTTCCGAATCATAGCCCTGCCTTGATTAATGCTGACTAATGGGACAGTCCACACATTAGTCATAGGTTGAAACTGCGCAGTCGAGAGCTCTCGTTACCTCCGGTCATGGACCAGATACCTCCAGAAGTGCTCTTTGGACTAATGCAGTGACTTTGATGGATTAGAAGCTAATTCTAATTCACTGCTGTCTCTTGAATACTGTGTAATATTTCTGTCTCAGTATTGAAAGCATACAAGTCACAAACAGAAACACACTGCTCATTGTTCCTACTCAGTGTTCCATGCCAGTGGGGACAATTTGGACATTTGGAGCCGTATGAAAGCTTGCTTCTGCTTTTGATGACATAAGCAGGTGCAGCAGTGAGCTATCAAATTTCCTCAGTAATCATTAACCACCTAAAGCTGCCTCATGCCACTGACTGACTCGGCCAGACAATTCTCTTTCTCTTGCTCTCTCCTTCTGGACTTGAGATAATTGGCTGGTAGTCACACCTTACATAACGCACAGGCTTCTTTTTTGTTGCCTTTGAGTAATGATTCTGTCATAGCTGACAGCTATGTTGCACACCTATGAAAAGTGATGTCATTCTGCAGGTGTCTGTGTGTGTGCTACACAAATCTAGTCATCTGAATGTGGAACAGGTTATAAAATAATGATTCTAACATCTAAAGCTTTTAATAAAGTGTTTTTGTATTCAACACTGATATACCTTAGAAAATTAATAAATGGTAATTTTCAAGGACTCTTCATGTATTTTAAAGGTGATTTGATTTATTTTTTTATTTTTTCAAATATGTTCTCCTATCCCAGGTTAATGTGTAAAGACAAGTAAGCCATTCACAAATTGATTTCCTTGAAAAGTTTAAACAGATCAGTAAGTTTACATATGAAGTTATGATTAAGCCTAGTGTGCAAAATCTGGATTGTAAAATGTCACTTGAGCTCTTTATTCAGACTGAAATCATAACAAAAACAGATGATTGTTTTATAATGACTGAAATCAAACTGTTAAAGTGAATGTAAATGTATTATTTATTTTGCCATCAAAACATAGCACATCAGCATTGGCTAAACCAATAATGTAAATTTGGGCGCAGGCCAATTTTTCCTACCAATGGAGAAAAAATAAAATAAAATTGGAAATCTGTTTGAGATCAGTCATTGTTTTTGTAATATGTTTGTTGGCGCAAAAATGGCGGACATCACCTTTCAAATGGATTAACATTGGAACTGATTTATAATTTGATGTGTAACTATATAACTGAAATAATGTTTAGGGATTACTGGTTTAAAGGGGTGGATTCCTCACATATCTTCAGGGCAAACACTGAAACAAAGACTCTAGTATTCCCTCACAGTGTCCAAGGCACTTTAGCTTAATGCACTGAGAGTGAGTTAATAAAGAAGAGCTCTTACTTACTCTTCCCCTGCTACTTAGGCCTTTACTAAACCAGCTTGAAGTTGCCAAAAGATTCTATCAAATTGAACAAAACGGGTAATTACCTGTGACAAGTACCTTCCCACATGTCTCTCTCCCTTTCTTTATCTTCTCTCATTCCACCCTTTGATGGATGCTTGGCCTTCTCTCGAGGGTTATGTAAGAGAGAGTACTAGAGAACAGCAGCTTGTGCAAACAGGCATGTATGCCGCAGAAGATACGACCTGCAGTCTGACCAGAGCCAAATCACACTTCACTTGAACTCAGCAGGATGGGGAAACTGATCTGGAGTCTGCCCTAAAATGCCCGTGTCATGTTTGAGGTCCAACCCCGTGATTGATTACCAACGACTCACTCAAGAGAACGTCACTGAGTGATAAGGAGGTCCTTTGAGAGATAAACAAAGAAGTTACAGAGTAATGAAAGAGTTCTTAGTTTTATCAAGATATTAGACTGTTCGCAGGATCTTTGATTATTATTATTCGTTTTACAGCAATGTTACACCTGGAATGGAGACTTAATAAACTTGTTATACAATCCTTATCTTAAACCAGTATGAAGATAAATTGTAAATAATTGGATTGCAATGTAACATTCCAAAATATGCACTTATTTATTCTGAAGTTTCTGAGATTCTCCTTTTGTGAGTCATTTGTTGGACAAGATGTAATCTGCAGGGATATTTGGATAACAATCTGTGAACGGATTTAAACCATCTAAAATGATATAAATGACACTGATTGGTAAGCATCATCCAATTAGTCAAAAAATTTATTTTGACTAATTGGATGATGCAAGGATATTAACAAACATGCAAGGATAGTTGGATGTGAAGCATGAGGGGCATTCCGTTAAGGAAATGGGATCTGATGCAACTTCACCAATTCACAAGAGCATGGAAGCAAACTGTGTGCAAAAATATGTAAAAGAGTCCAGTACCAATTGTGATGAAGGGAATTTTAATAATAATAATAAAAAAAAATACTAACAAGTTTCGGCCTAAAAACCTCACTCAACACATAATAAATAAGCATTAAAAAACATCTCCATATTGGTTTTTTTGATATGCTTGTGTATTCTAAAAAATATATAAAATAAATACATAAATAATAATAATAATAATAAATAATAATAATAATAATCCAGATCTTATCTTTTGTACTGCATATACTTCAAAGACAATCCATTTTAAAGATATTATATTAAGTAATAAGTATTGGTACATTATTAATTACTTATAAAAGGGCTAGTTCTGTAAAACAAATTTCACAAAAGACCCTTATAAAGGTCAAGTTTTATTGGGCAATTTTAAATGTGGCAATTGTGGCAATTGTAAATTCTCAAAAAAATGCGCATTTTTTAATAATCCTGATAATAAAAGTGCAGTTTTTATCAAGAATTTTATAACATGTAAAACAAATAATGTGATTTATATAATCCTATGTCATATAACAAAATTTATGCAGGTGAATACTCCGTTCATTAAAAGAAAGGATAACATACCAGAGAAGCGCAATAAAAAGAAAGGACCTAAAGAGTCCTGTTGCAAGACATTTTTGAGAATGTAACCATAAGATTCTAAGTCATTCTTTTTCTTTCTTGCAACTGAAAAGGTTAATAGATTATAAGAGGTGGTAACATTGATTGTATAAGAGTGAAGCGGGAAGCTTTTTAGATCTTTTATGTGAAACGTATCTTTCCAAAAGGTATGAATGAAGATTTTGACGAATGACGATTTGTGTGTGTGTGTGTGTGTTTGTGTGTGCGTGTGTGTGTGTGTCTGTGTGTGTGTGTGTGTGTGTGTGTGAAGGTGTTTTAAGTATGTGGTATGATTCTTCTTTTATATGCAAGATAGGCCTATGTTAATCTGATGTGGTTCTACTCTGATTGGGTGATTGCTGTTTTGGGGTAGTTAACTCTTACTGAT
The DNA here is from genome assembly GCF_963082965.1 of Carassius carassius. Lineage (NCBI taxonomy): Eukaryota > Metazoa > Chordata > Actinopteri > Cypriniformes > Cyprinidae > Carassius > Carassius carassius. Next base: position 22,846,678 of record NC_081784.1, read on the forward strand.
TAGTATGATGTCTTGAGTGAAGCATGTCAGCTGTTGCTGATTTCTGAGTTCTAGGGTGGTCCGTTCATCACACAATCTATTTCCATTTAGCTAATTCATGAATCTAGGCTAGATCTACAGATTTCAAGAAAGGGGCCCTCTGCAGCTCACAATATAGTGCCCTTGACCATTGAGACGTGATGCATACATTGCGCCAATTCAATACCCTAAACCCCTTTCTTTCACTGTACCACAGGCACCATGGGCCCATCAGCGTATCCACAGCGACACACTGGGGAACGTTGAGCACTCCAAAGCAATAACATCAGTCACATTTACAGGTCTACCTGACCTGGTAGGATGGCTGTTTGACTTGCAACTCTCGCCCACAGACATGCTCCCCAAACTCATGTGGCTTGGGCGGCGCTGCGCGCATATTTAGTTGCCTGTGTGACACTGGTCCAAGTAACAAAAAAAAAAAAGGCTACTGATTGAATTGTATATTCCATTCTTGGTTTGAGTGTAAAAAACACAATGGCAGGAAAAGAGTAGTGTGACAATGTCAGAGATTAGATACTGTCCTAGGCTGTGTGTATGTGTGTACATGCCAATGTAAAGTAGCTGTGAATGTGTTAACTGTGAATTATATATTTTCAATTCTGATAAATGTCTGGGGAATCCCAAAGTTTATATTTTATCATACTGAATTCTATTTTTTAGCCAGCAACTGATTCAGTTTTCACTTTTGTGACAAATTGTTGTTTGAAACTTGTCTTTCAATCTGTGGTGTGAACATGTGTGTGCTCTTTGACGTTCGGGTGGAGCTGTAAGTGTTTATTAGGAAAGAATGACTCAAAAGGCTAGTAAGTTTCTCACCCCAGACCACAGCAAAACCTCAGAACTTCATCACCAAACTACACCTTGACTCATTGACCCTTCATTGTTTCTCAGCCGTCTTCCTCTCTAATTCTCACCTTTGCTCTGTTGTCCCTTCACTACTGGAAATTAGAGTTTTTACACTGTCTCCAAGAAGATCTTAAGGAGTGCTAAGAGAGGTTGCCCACTTTTATCTTTGTGTCTGCTCTTTCCTGTGCTGCCCTTTAAGACACAATGGGAGGAACCAGAGTCCAAAAAACAACCCCTGTCCTTCTCTCTGGATAAGCTGGAGAGGGTCGAGGAGGCCAGTGGACAGCAGGAAGAGCAGGTTCCTGTTCGGACTGGCTTTTACATGCAGACCCTTGAAATCAGAGAAAAGAGGGGCTTTTGTGTTCCCTTCAGACACCAGCTGTTTTTGAAAGCAGTAGTCTTCCCTCCAGTTCTCTTCTCAGTCATAGTCATAGGCTTTGCAAGTTTGATTGCTCTCTATGCACTTATTGCACTATGATGAGAAAGAGGTAGTTTCTGTCTTGGTGATGAGTAGATGACAATTGAACAGACTTGGGTCAATTTCCATGCTGCTCTATGCTGGCTTTGAAGCTGATGTAACTGATACATTTCTGCTAATGCTTGTTGACCAAAAACAATCATCCCATGGCGCAGACTAGAATCTAAATCACACTGCATGCTGGAAACTAGTAATTCTAGTCTTTTCAGTAGGGCTATGTCTATTTGTGTAAACAGAGGAAAGAGTGCAACTTCAAAAGTGTGAGAAAAAGTGTTCAGACAGTCGGCCGACCTCAGCTGGACAGCACTCCAAATCCTCCTGCACTCTTTCTTTTACACTCACACACTGGAAAACCAGGAATTCATTTTTAATTTGACAACAAAACGACTTTGACAGGCAGACGGCGGGGCGCAGGCCTGGGCTCTGCGGGCAGCACACAGGATATCTGATGAGTGACAGGCCTTTTAAACAGCTCAGATTAACTCTAATCTGCAAGAGCCCTACCTGGAGCTCCATCTCAACCCCCCATAACCCTGCATGCTCAATACCAAACCATTCATATGCTGTGCATCTTTTGAATAAAACCCAGATGCTCCAGTATTACCAAATCAGCACCCCACCAGCCTCAGAAAACTGAAAAAGTTCACCCCCGTGGTTAGTTCTGAAATGCAACTGTCTCTTCGCCGATGAAGACATTCATTTTCCCCCAATAGACGGCCAGTGGAATTTCAGATTGTTGTTTCTCATGTGTCTCTGAAAGGCTCGGGACAGGCCTCAAAGGGAAAGCACCCTGGAAAGAGCTCTTGAGGCTTTTCACTAAAGGAGGACCAAGAGAGGGAACCGGGGTTCTTCTTGCATTTGCTCTCGCTGATCACATCGAGAGGCTCACAATGCCAGGAGCCAATGCATTACAGTAAAGGGGGGCCACCTTCATTGGGCTTCTCTGAAATAGAGGGGCCAAGAGAGAGGGCTGCTTTCTCTGGACTCCAATAGAGGCATCTGCAATCTGCCACCCTAGAGTCAGCCTCTACTCCATCTTGCCATTGACAGCTAACTGTTCCATAAACAAGAACAAATCCAGCATGAATTCCACAGCGCCTGGCAGACGTTGCCCTCTCTCTGGCCTTTTCATGATTTTGCTCTCTCTCTCTCTCTCTCTCTCTCTCTGTCTCCCTCCCTTCACTTTGTGTTTTGTTGCAGGGATCCCTGAAAGGCTATTTTCCCCTCATTTTTTTCTTCTTCTCACTAGCCTTCTGTCCAGCTTTCAATCATCTCCTCTCTCTCTGTTTTCCATCATTCCAGAAGAGGGAACAAAACTCAGTAGCCGCATGCTAGCGAACAGTATTCCAATAAAGGCTCTTTTGCACTGCTGCTGAATGAAACTTTGGGATTACAGCCATCCTTAGGGTCTCTGAAACACACAACATGTTCTCTTCCACAAAACAACAGACCAATACACACTTTTGACCTTTTCTAATAGAACACATGAGCATAGAAGAGGAGTTAGTGTGGGCAGCTGCAAGGCTGAACCACAATACCACCCAACCTCACACCTCAACCCACAAATTAATTTCAGTTAGTAACAGTTGCTAGCCGTTATTGGGCCCAGTGTGATGTCAGGTGGGATCATGTGGAGGTAATGCTGTGTACACATGATGAAATTCCCAAAATCACCATTCACTTCACTGCAGTACTTGTAGTTACAAGATAAGAATCAGTGTGGCATCAATTAAAAATAGTAGTTAGATACATATTTTGGTTAGATATTTCCTCTAACTGTACTGTTTTAATGTCGTACTAATAGAGCATAGTATGGACATAAGACATGAAACATACCTTAACAGCAGAGTTTTGCACGGATCCATTTTTCCTTTATAAGAGTTGACATGGAAACTGAGTATGTGTAGGTTAATCTAGCATTTTATTACTTTTTAACATAATTATATTTATTCCAACGTGCTATGAATGCAACAGATGCAATTATGCTTCTATGGATGTATCATCTTCTAACTAAAAGATAAAGTATGAAGATTCAAAGCTTGTACCCAATAAGAAAAAAACATCCTTCATATTAAATGTAATAAGAGGTTGAAGTGAAAATCAGAACGTAAAAGTACTGCATGTTTTTTTTATGTACCTTTAATAGGGCAATGTAGCAGTCTTCCTCTTAGCTAACATCATGTTTTGTAAATATTATAATATTATACATATACAATGTATGACAAATATATTTTTTAATACACATTTCAAAAATATATCTCAGTATGTAAACTATCAGACAATATTCTTTATTGCATTGAGATCCTATACAAATGTTTTCTATTTTTAAAGAACATTATTTAGAATATTATTATATGCTATATGTAAATTTTCATTGACTTCTTAAAATTGGTTTTCATTAGCATTCCAGGCCTAGAAATGTAAAAAAAAAAAAAAAATTCCAGGTGTTGCATGTCCTTCAAATAACTGCAGTAATGTTTTCATTTTTGTATAGCAGTGATTTCACAATTTCACGCTTACATATGATTAGCTGAGATATGGAATGCATATTTGCCGTGCTGTCCGGGGAAGGGCTTTGAGCTCGGGAATGGCCCAAACCTAAAGTACCCCTCCTTCCCCGTCTAGTTGTAAAGTGAACTCGAAGTGAGGAGATGGGGTGGAGGGATGCTGATAAACCGTCAATGGTTAGAGGTAAGTCAGCAGTATTTAAACTATGGAATTGATTACTTGATTGTGGTCAACTGGTGTTGATTAGTATCTGACGCGCTCCTCCCGAACCTTTTTAATAAAACATCATTTATTACAGTTTAACCTCTGAAGATCAAGTTCACACATGCGTTCACATGTTCTTTTTCAAAAAGAAAGTTTTCAAACTTGTATATAAATAAAAAAATATATAAATAAAGGATAAGATTTTAAAGGAAGCTTTATACCATTTGGTGGTCTTTTCCAAAGCGTTTATGAACATAAAAACATATAAAATTTAACCTACTGTACAACAAACGAAATGTGAAAAGTGGACAGTTATTGTGATCCACCTGTTTTCCTTATTGCTCACAGATCCTTTTTTACTCTCTTTCTCTTGGTGTGTTTGGGGCTGCTTTGGAAACTGCTAAGGAGTCAGATCACAGACATTGGTTACACAATGTCGTTCCAAGGGCACCATGGGCCCCTGTCACAAACACACACACACACACACACTGGTCCCCTTAAACCCAGGCAATCACTCATGCAAGACCAGGGCACTCTTGTGTACACATCTGCCATGCTGGGCAGTGTGGGCAGAGAGAGAGAGAGAGAGAGAGAGAGAGAGAGAGAGAGAGAGAGAGAAGGAGAGGGAATTGGCTTTAGGAGGCCAGGCAGATGCCTGCTTATACTGCCATGGCTGCCATGGTAATAGGCTTACAGTGTTTACTGCCCCCAAGTAGAGGGCCCGGGACCCCCAACCCCTCCTCCGTGCCATTCTCTGTTTTCTTCTCCTTCTAATGTAAATGACTCACTGTGTTAGAAAAGGAGGTGGGTGTTTTGTGCTTACTGTTTTCTCTTTCTCTCTAGATGTGTGTAGGTTGAGTTCTCTTTGTGTGTAGGGTCAGGTTTATGGCGACAGTCTTTTGGAAATAGCCTTTGGCTGTGAGGGTTCTGGTGGGCCCATTTGGATGCCTATAGAACTCATCAAAGCCAGAAACGTACTCTACGATATTATGCAAATACAGGTCAATGAACTCCAAGTATGTGGTCCCATTATACATATACATGAAGTGTGTAATTTCTTTGCCACTAGTGTCACCAAACTTAATTAGAAAAATAATGACTGTATAAAATAGTTTTCTTTAACAATCCCCCCATCTGCCACTGGTCCGTTGGATCCTGTCCTGTGCTTGGTTAAAGGGATAGTTTGCCCAAAAATGAAAAGTAATTTACTCACTCTTATGTTGATCCAAACCTGTATGTATTTCTTTCTGCTGTTGGACACAAAAGAAGATATTCTGAAGAATGTTGGTAACCAAATAGTTGACATTAATCATTGACTTCCATAGCATGGAAAAGCATACTATGAATATCAATGACTACCATCGAGTGTTTGGTTCCCAACATTCTTCAGAATATCCAGTTATTATTTGGGTGAACGAATCTTTTTAATATTAGATCTGACATGATAAAAAATCTTACAGATTTGTTGTATTTTGGTTAGCTAGCCAGTTGGTCTTCTATAGCATACTATAGAAAAGAGAAGAATACTTTTCTGATTATCTAGAAGAAGATATCACATGAACATCATTTTTGGTGTATGAGGATTAGATTCTGGATACAAATCTTGCACAAAACCACAACCACATTGCGAATGATGCCAAATTTGTGTCAAGATAAGTCATTTCCTGACATACTTGACTGATGTTGTCCCTTTCTGAGAAATGAAAGGTAGAGGGAGGAGAGACTTAGAGAAGACTAAAGTAAACTTGCTTTGGTGTGGTTGCACTGTGTTAAGATGGTTTAAAATAATACAGAAAATATTAGCAGCAGATTTGACATATTTCTTAGAATAAAGATAAAGAACATTTCTCAGAGGAGATATATGCAAGGGAAACACTTTTATTTATGTATCCTTCAGTCGTATTCATGTTCTGAGATGCACAGTATAAACAGTAAATATCAGTATGGAAGAAACTATAAGCTATTTTTATGGAATAGCACACATAACAATGTCCATATCACCTGACAGGCATTGCTAAAATAGGTGCCCTGAGATTTCACATCTGTAACTGAGAGCTTTTCAGATAATTTAAGCTTTCCATACTGGAAAATCCATCTAAACCTATTAGGTGGTTGTTAGTTTCTTGCTGACCCAAGATTGCTAGGCACAGCTACAAGCTGTTTTTTTTTTTAAGTGGTAGGTGCCTGGTCAAACAGTCAATGACAGATTTTGCTAACTAATTTGGACCAGCTAGAAACCAGTTACCAGGGTTTAAGATTGCAGTCTTTAGGTTAGCAGACCTGTTTTTGGAGAGGAGGATTATGGAAGAAGAGGGCTACATTTTAGGAAATTTTCAGCTGACAGCATCTTAAATTTGACAGAAATATCATTGCATATACCAGTTTTTATGGCAGGTATATATCCATGGGACCATCATAGTACTCTTTTAAAAGTATGAAATGCATGTGTGGGTGTATGTGTGTGCATGCATGTCAGCATTTGAGGTAATGTGTGCTAAAAAGAATATGTCTTGGTCTATAAAAAAGCAGGTGTAAGGTCCATGTAAAGAGGGGTTTCAAACAGGCTCAGTGCACCCATCTGCCCAGCTGTGTCTCTCTTTATCTCTACTTCCGGACCCAGTCAACCAGCTCTTTCATGGTCTTCACCCTTTAGCTAGCCCTAAACCCCCCCCCCCCCCCCTCACACACACACCTTTCACCCACCCCAGCCCATACACTATGGCCCATATCCTCTGACCAGTGCTGAATCAAAGCCACACACACTGCACCAGAATATCCTTCACTTTCAGACAGGAGAAAGCTTAGTGCCGGACCTTTTGTCATGTCACTTTTCTCTTTAAAGAGCCATTCTGGAGAGCGCCTACCTATCTTATTCATTTAAGACTCATAAAGGGAGATTGTTGAGTTTATAAAGGGCTGCTTAGGCTGGGAAGCATTGTGTAGAAGGGGCCGTAAAAATCGATATCCCTGCTGGACAGGACAATAGAGGGCTCTATGGGTGCCTGGCAGGGAATAGTGTGGCGGACGGGGAACAAAGGTGTTTAGGTGAGAGAGAAAGTGATTGTGTGTTACAAGCAGAGGATTGTGATGAAATGGGGGTTGAAGGTGTTTGCTGTTTAAGATTTGATTGAACAGAATGACACAAAAGTTCTAATGCATAAATTGCCAGTACTTATCATACTAAAGGTTAAGTTTTGAAATCCAGAGCATAACTTTTGCTAATCTCTGCTAATACCATTTATACAGAATCTTCAGGCTGGAATACACTCCAGAACTTTTGTCCTTTATGCTTTTTTTTACAGCCTTGAGGAGTCAGTGCTAGTTGCCGAAAGACAGTTCATACAACTGCAAATACTGGCCAGTAAGAGTTGACAGATTTCATAGTATATTAACACAGACTCCATTTTTTTTGCTTCAGATTTTGCTTCCATCCATTTGGAGGATATCAAACATGTTTCATCATTTGAGCCAATTGTAGCATTCGTCATGCATCTCCTAGCAATGAGACACATGGTTCTATGTGAATTTGTGTGTTCGGCACGACTTGAAAGTATAGTAGTGTGTGAAAATCAGTTGTTTATTGTAAGATGCCCAGTTTTTCTCTTAAACTATTTACAAATTTGGCAAGTGTCTGATTCCTAGTGTTTTAAAATCTAAACAGATGTGTAGTGTAGTATATTCCAGCATTGTGGCAGCAAGTTCTGTTAGCATTTTAACAAACAACCTAAACCAGCCTAAGCTAGTCCCACAGCTGGTGTTCAGATGGTTTAGGTAGTCGCCAAGATGTCCAGCCTGACCAAACTGGGATGGCAAGTAAGACCAGCAAACCAGCTCAGACTGGATTTTTTATTTTTTTTATTTTAGCAGAAACAAGCCATTCAATTTGTTGATGGATTGAAACAAAATGCTATGTTTGATATATAAGAGCATGCAGAAGTGTTTTCACAAAGGTGATACAAATTTCTTAGAAGCTGTGAAACAGCTAAACGATCTATCCTTTTTAAAACAAACCAAAACCTCTTCAAAGCTTAATTCTGCACAGCCTTTTCTGTGAACAACACTACTTTCTGACAAACATTTAAAGAGTGAGCAAACCGCAGATCTGATCCCAGAGACAATGATAGCATCAGAACACCTAGATCTTATTTGTTCCCTGTTTAAGCGTCACACATCAAGTTTAGTCAACCGCAGCAGTGACAGTTAGTGGCATTTGTTTTGCTGCTGTTCTCACTCTGAGTTGTGTGAATGTTCTTTTTAGAATATGAGATTTGCTCTGTTGCAAAAGCTAGTAGAGGCATCAGGTGTGCTGCTGGTGTGCATGCTGCCAAATAGTCATAATCAGAAGATCTTTACATCTTAAAGTGATAGTGCAAGGGTTATATGTATATATATATATATATATATATATATATATATATATATATATATATATATATATATATATATATATATATATATATATATATATATATATATATATATATATATATATATATATATATATATAATAGTGAGTGCCTTTTGTAGCTCAATGTAATTAAAATATTATTTACGTGTGCTTTGTATTTTGTTAGATTAAGATTATGCCACAGTTGGTTTAGCAACAAGCTAATGCCAAAGGTGACTAGTAGTTTTGGAATGCTATTTGTATGTCACTGCCTATTTAGAGCATTCAAGTCAGTTGCAAGATTCTGCTTAGGAAGGCAGCTATCTTTGTAAACACTTCTAGTCACTAGTTGCAACAGATCATGTGTGTTTCTTTGTGAACACTCATCTGAAGATCTTGATTAGTCAGTTAAATCATGTTGTTGACAGCATGTGTGAATTCAGGGACAAATGCATTTGTTTCAAGTTAGCAAGTTCACAGGCTGTATCTACGTCACAATGACAAGTACCTGTGTTTGTTTGAATGCAAAGTTTCCCTTTGACTTTTGTTATAAAGAAACATACCACAGACAATAGCATACTTCTGACAGAGCAGCCCGGCAGCCCCACTTATGTGTGTGAGGTTAACACTTGACCCTGAAATATAGGCCAGCAGATAGCACAAAGCAACTAACTAACTAACTAAACAAACTAACTTGTCAAGCCAACCTTTCAGGACATCACATTGCGCAAGCAGAGCAGAGAGTGAGGAAGACAATGTATCAAACACACACACACTTTTTAGCTACTTTGCTTTTACAACTGACAGCTTCAACAATAAAACTGTAAAATGTGTTTTTGTGTCTGAGGAAGCGATAGTTTTAGATGTGTGCATGCTAAAGTGTGTATAGTCGCTGGCATACATGTGTGCTTTCACAAAAGGAAGTCGGTGCGGTAAGATAAAGTGAGTTGCTATGTCGCCACGTGTGTTGCTGAGCTGAGAAACCTCAATGTGCGTAATTGATATCAGGTGCATACAAACTTCACTGGCTTGTACAGATGAGAATGCAGATTAACTACCAGCTGCACACACACAACAACACATTCTGTGGGAGTGTATGGTTTCTGCAATGGCTGGAGATGCAAGGTTTAGTGTGTATGAACTTCCTGTACTGACAGGTCTCTCTAAAGTGCAGCAAGGAAGCGCTGAGCATCATCAAAGTCCAAAATTAAAAGCGATACGCAGAATTTGTTTCTAGAACATAATGTTCTGAATGACTATGTGCTGGCATTTGATTGGTGCGGAAAGGAAGCACATGTCCTGTACGTGACACCTCAGGCAGCAAGTATTTGTTTATGCCTTCACACTTTCTATGCAGAATTGTTTGTATTAGCAAGCGCATGGAACAACTTATGCATGATAATGTGCTGTTTGCAAAAACAATTACAGTATTTAGTGTTAAAAAAAAACTATTGGGAGATCAATTTGAATATATAATTAATTAATGTGAGATATAATAGTGTAATTATGAGAAATAAAGCTTCAGTTTTGTGATATCAAGTCAAAATTTCTACATTTTATTGCACTAAGCATGACATGACGACTGCGCAGTGTAAATAATGGGCGAATTCCAAACAACATCATATTACTCTCCGAGTAGATACATCTTTTGAATAAGTAATTACTTAGAGACCATTCAAAAGTACATTCTATATAATATAAATGTGTGTAGTATGAATGTAATCTGGATGCACTACATTTGTCATGTTGTCATTGCCATGTGACCTACCAGTGTTGCTTCACCACCATTTACAAATCCTCACTCGTGGCCTCATGGGATAGTGAAGTGTTCATTGGATGTGCACTTTACAATCTTGCCAGAAGTAGGGACTTTTTCCGTACTGTGAATTCAGACATGATACATTCACATATTGTTTATTATAGTAGGGTAGTATGACATTTTGTATGCAGCCTTCATTTTTTCTAAAGCACACTTCAGGAAGGGGATGCCATTTGTAGGGGCATTCCAAATGAAAAAGAACAACCAGATATCTCCACAAAGGTCCTAGTCTTGTAGTGATGAGTACATCCGATGGTTTCTGCAAGGATGTAAGTTTATTGTTTATGGTCATGCGTCCCAGTATGGCAGTGTTCTTGAATTCATTTTAAAGCTAGATGGAAATTGAGTTCATGTATAACAGAACAGTTCAAGTTGCTTTGTAATATATTGCACACATTTTTATCATGCATCTCATATTAAGTTTAAATAAGGTTTCTATGTATGAAGTGTGTTTAATACAATATATATTAAATGTGACTACCAGCAAGGTTTAAAGAAGAGACAGTATGTATCATAAAGTTGAAAATTTACACCACTTTGCAACATTTACGTTATTTCAAAATATACTGTAATAAGAATTTCCTGTTGTTAGAACAGCTTATGGGTTGATGGATCATACACTCTATTGTCATGCTAACATTCCAGGTGAAGATAATGAAGACATTACATTACTTTCCCTCTTTGCGAAGTGTGTTCCAAACAGCTACATTTTGACACACAAGTGCCCTGCTCCTTTAAAGACACCATTTTAGGGTGTCTGTCCTTCAGAGTGAGTAGGACATGCTTACTTCAGATTGGAATTTGCCCAAGTTGTGACAGCAGAGGCTGCGGTTTTTAGTGTGGTCACCTCCCACACAGACTCTCATTGGTTCGAGTCACACTCAGGGATGTGTTTCCTGAGCATGATTAGCCAACTATGATCTGTATGAATATAGTTATACGATTTGGCGTAAAACAGTTTGACCTGTTCTTATTATTCACTCACACTCCATTAAAAGTGCCAAAGGCTCTGGTCACTCAGAGCGAGGGGGTCTGCAGTGGTTTTGGAGGTGGTGGGGGAATGCTGGCATGAGAATGCACCTGTACCACAGAAAGGGAAATACTGTTGCGCTTAATCACAGTTGGCAGTACCTGGGCTCGATCTGCTCTCCGTTAACATTATAGTGGCCCTGTGATCCCATTAGCGGCTGGACCATGTTAGAAACTGAAGGGGGTGGGGGGGACTCTTTTGACAGGCCTCCAGCTAAGAAGGCTGTAGAGGACAGAGACCTGGGGTGCTTCTCAATATCCCTACTCGTCTCCTCGCTCCTCCGTCCTCCATCCTATGACCCGGAAACCTATCGAACACAGCCATCTTGAAGGACATCTCAATTCTCTAATTGCACCATGAGGAGACGAGGATCGAGGAGGGAGGAGGCTTCATGAGGAGAGATGAGCGAGGATACACAGGTGTATCCTATGCGGAAGTATTTTATCGACTTAACGTGACGCACGTATAAATTCTCCTCCCCCTTCACATCTGTTGTAACAATTTTTATTTATATTTTACCTTTTCACTTCAAATAAACCATGCATGTCATATATTTCAAACAGGGCATCTTGCTTTATTAATATTTATTATGAATGTCTTAATTAACAAACTTTAACAACATAAGGGCAGATAAGGGCTTTAATTACAGCTGATGACACTTTGAAGTAACGCTGAAGGGAGCGAGGATAAATCATTTCACTTGATTCAAGTCCTCCATCCTCACGTCTTTTCCTTGCGTCCTTCCCTCGCATCCTGAAAGGGTGGAGCTAAGACACGAGGAAAGGAAGCGAGGAAAGGAAGCGAGGATGCACAAATATGAATTGAGAAGCACCCCTGGAAACAAGCTGCTACAGATGAAAAAATAAAATAAAATAAAAAATAGATAGACAAACAGTAGACAGACAAACAGAGCTTCAAAATGTGTCATTGACTGCCACAGTGTGAAAGATAAAACCACGTGTTCCTGGTGTCAAATCAGTGCTATCAGTGCCTTCTGAACACCTTATTGCAGATTTGATGTATAGGTAAGAGGTTGTTAATTTATTTGCTTTTTTGTTTGTTTTTGAAATAAACTGATACTTGATTCAGCAAGTATGCATTAAATTGATCAAAAGTTCAGACTAAAAATCAACACATCAGACTTGAAAAGAAGAAAAAAAAGAAAAAAAATCTGTTCATCAAAAGATTCTGTGAAAAAAAGAATAATTTCACAGTTTCCACAAAAAAATATGAAGCAGAACAACTGTTTTCAACTTTGATAATGATAATAATAATAATGATAATAATAATAAGCTATATTTCACAACATCACAGTTTTTACTTGTTTTTTTTATTCCAATAAATGTAGCCTTAAAAAAAAAAAAAAAAAAAAAACATCATAGTGACACTAAACTTTTGATGGTAGCCATTGACTAGCTTCCATTGTACATTTTTTTTATGAAGAAGGTGAATTCAAAGAGAATGGTGCACAGAGGCTTTATAAAACCACTTGTCCCCATTCAAATATTTCACAACCACTTTTTATGCTCCATCAGTTAACGATGGAGAAAATTCCTTTTTATTTATATATTTAAATATTTTTTAAATTAAAGAAAACCTTTGCAGGTGTTTTGAGTTGATAGGCTGATTGGCATGTCATCATGTTCTAATTTGTTGAAATGAGTGAATTGGTGATGGGTTTTTGTTAAATGTGAGCCAAAATCATCACAATTAAGAGAACCAAAGACTTAAACTACTTCATTCTGTGTGCATTGAATTTATTTAATACATGAGTTTCACAGTTTGAGTTGAATTACGGAAATAAATGAACTTTTCCTCTACATTCTAATTTATTGAGAAGCACCTGTACACAGGAATACAAATTGTCCTATAGCCCCACACAAACAGAAGCCTATGTCAACTGAGTTGTAATGGCACATCCTGTCTCAAGTGACAATCCCATGATCTTGTGCATGAGTGTGTGTTTGTATGTAAGCTGTTTTGTACTGATATGCATGCACATGCAGTATAAGCATATATGTGTAAGTGTAGACAGGGTGCTGGTTGACCTCGAGGATCAGAACCACAGCTGCAGACACAGTAACCCAAGCTCTGTCTGGAGGCACCAGTCATCCAATCCACAATCCACCCGTCTCTCTCATTCTCTCACTTTCACCCCCCACCTCATCTCTCTGACAGGCTGTGACCTGCATCCGTCCCACGCAGCACTCCTCTCCCCTGGGTCACCATCCACCCCCCTTGTGGAACACTTAATTCTTATGGTAACAAAACATGCTGTAGCCTGCAATGAACTCCATCACACACACTCCTCACTCATTTCATATTGCATGTCTTTTCAAGAATCTTCAAAAATCAACAATTTTCTGTATTGCTGTACAACTTTTTATAGACTGGGAGATTTTATAAGGTGTGGCAGGAGTGAATTATAGCATTATCTTTAAATGAACCAATAAAAATGATTATATTTACATAATTAGCAAGTCCACATATAAAGTATCTGCAGAAAAAGTTCTGCAGAATTCCACAGAAATGGAACAGTGATCATTTGCAAAGTTCTATTTTGCTGCATGTTTGTTTATGAAATATTTCGGCTAATGCTTTTCCTCCTGAAATCAGCTCTGCACATTCAGAAAAGTCAACAGATTCTGTCTGGGCCTCATGATAAGATGGGAAAATCTATTCTTAATTATACTTATGCAGCTGACGTTTACCTCCCCCAACAGGCCATCTCATACATTCACATCTTCATTTCTGGGATCAATTGAGAAAGAAGACCTAATCCACATTCAATTTGTATACCCATATGCACAGAATATCAAATTTGGTGTAAAGGACTGACTGTTCGCATTTTGTTAGTCATCATTTTAAAATCATTTATTAAGATAATATTATTATTATTTATTATTAATTGCTATTATGCTCATCAAGGCTGCATTTATTTGCTAAAAATACATTAAAACAGCAATATTGTGAAATAGCTTTTATTTTTTTGCTGAGTGGCTTAGACTAAAGAGAGAGGCTGGATACAGTGAAAAGGAGCACAGCTGAGGTTTGAGGTGCTGTGAGTATGTGTGGCTTCTGTGTCATTCCTCAGGGTCTATTTTTAGGGTCTATCTATATATTTCTATGTGGCTTCAGTGACTATTGCCATGACCCTAGTCATGACTGTGTGTGTGTGTGTGTGTGTGTGTGTGTGTGTGTGTGTGTGACCCCTAGGTTGTCTGGCAGGCTGACTTACCGAGAGTCTATGATGTCTGCTGTTTCAACACCTGTCCATCTGCCCTGATGGCTATAAACAGAAACCGTGTGTGTGGATGTGTTTGTGATGTCTGCTCTCACCTAGCTAGATTAGTATACAGAAGCTCAAGGAATTTGTTGTGTGGACAAACACCATGGCCAAGGCCATAGTCACTCACTCACACACACACACACACACACACACACACACACACACACACACACACACACATTTCTCCAAATCGCTATAAGCAGAGAGATGCCATGCTGTTTCCATGGTCTTGACAAAGAGTCTGTAAAGGTCAGAATTTGCACTGGTTTACTTTTCTTCAGTGAAGACATGAGGAGCGAAGACAGTGTGTTTGTGTAAAACCATGTGCTGTGTGTGCCAAGAAAAGCTTTCCAAGTAAAACAGATGCATCACAAGAAAAACTGGCCCAGGTACTTTGCGAATACAAAAGCCTGAGCCACACCAAACTAACAGTGCAGTGGTCTGAATATAAAAGATAGAGATAAGATAAGATAGAGAGAAAGAAGGACAGAGAGAGCAGAATTATGTGACAGACCTTCCATGGCCCACTTTCACACACAGATGACCACAGCGCCCCCTAGTGACAGTAAAGCCACACATGCAACAGGTTATTCAACAAATCAGGATCTCTTTAATATCTCTGTTATTTTTCCTAGACAGCACATTGAATTGGTCGAAAGTGACAGCAAATAAATTTATAATTTTACTATATTATTATTTGAAATAACTGCTGTTCTCTTGAACTTTCTATTCATCAAAAATTGTGAGGAAAAAAAATGTATCAATGTTTCTGCAATAATATTACGTAGCACATTTTTTTCAAGCTTGACAATAATAATGTTTCTTGAGCAGCAAATCATCATATAATTTCTGAAGGATCAAGTGACTCGAGTAATGATGCTGAAAATTCAGCTTTGCATTACAGGAATAAATTGCATTTTAAAATATATATTTAAATAGATAACTTAAAAAAAAAAAAAAATATATATATATATATATATATATATATATATATATATATATATATACTGTATGATTGATCAAATAAATACAGCCTTTCAAAAACTATTATAATTTGAAAAAAATATTTTTTTAATATAACTGTATATTTGTATATGTTAATATATTAATCAATATTTTCTCTTAGTGTATAAGCAAATATATTCAAATTTAAGGCATTCTTTTCACCCTACTAAAATCAATTTCCTGTTTTGTTTGAAAACTTCCAATTTCTTTGATAGAGTGATTATTTGAAAACTTAGTATCGTTCAGTATAGTACAGGTAGCGTAAGGAATTAGAACCGTTTGTGAATAAGCTCTCTGAATGACGCCCCAGCTCAGTGGTCAATGACTGGACTGGCTTGGCAGGAGATGCTGTCGCAAAGATTACTGTCGGCTCACTGGGCCATTTGAAGAAGCAGACCCCTCCAGACAGACAGACAGACACAAACACACACACACACACACACACACACACACACACACACACACACACACACAGCTTCACCTGGCATGCAGCCTGATGTGGCTGAAACTCAACTTTTTTAAGATTATTCACTCTGCTCTATCTCTTTCCATCTTTTTGTCTATCCATCTGTCTGCTTTCCCCCTTTTGTCTCCGTTTTTGTCTGTTGCATTAATCTCACAACCAAAAACATGCTCTCTGAAAGTACAAATCAGTAGCATGGGGTTTGGCCGACTAATGAAACCCAAACATCAATAGCTCATCTTGTTTATTAGCTTTGGATTTGCCTCAGTGACACGAAAACATGAAAAGTCTGTCCCTCTAAAAAACTCATCAAATCAGTTTCCCAGCAACCTCTCCTGTTCCTTCCCTCTGAGAGGAAATAAGAGGGATCCGACTGTGAGTCCAGCTAACTCTGCGGTTACAACCGCTAGCTTGATTAATTTTATTCAGTTCATCTCCCTTCTCCTCCTCCTCCTTCTCCTCCCTCCCTCTCACTTTCTCTCCTCTTTTTCTCTGCCATTCTATTTGAGCTCTTCTAATCCAATTTGGTAGGCGCAGGGCAGTTTTTAGGCCGTGGTGTCTCTTGCCCCTGCTGGGCCAAGTTTCCCTCGCTTACCCAGCTGTCAGGAGTTATGGAGGGGGCAACAATGTGGCCTGAGGAGCCATCCCCTATGACACTGAAAGGGCCTCATTGTCCAGAATCCCCATCAGGGCCATTAGTTATGGGCTGGAGAGCATGTCTCTGACTTAGAAATGAATTCTCCCTCTCAAACACACACAATCACACACACACACAGGCCAGACTGTCCACTAGCCAGAACCTTCACACTTCACACATCAGCACACAAAAACACCCATGATGAGTCTATCATTAAAGTCTTTTCCAAACTTTTTTTTTTCCACTTTTAATCAGTTAGCCAGGCAGTGAAGTAAGAGGGAATGATAAGGAGTATCAGGAAGTGGCCCTTCGCCGGCACACACGCTCACCAGGCCGAGTCCTCTAATGGAATTCTCCATTCTTAGAGTAAATATCTTGAGATGTATTCTGTTTACATGCGCATATTCACTGAACAACTCTCAAAAAATACAATGGGAGGCCTGATACTGTGATAAGCCACAAATAAACATATTTGGATCTGGAAATAATGTGGGACAGAAATGTGATGTAATTTGTCTGATGATTCGCCTTTTGATTTTAACATGCACAGCATAAAACATATTTTACTACTAAACACATGCCCATGACTTGCAACAGCAGTTTAAATTTAGACAATGTTTTACAAATAACGTACAGCGTTTTTGCACAAATCACCTGAATGGTTCACCTTCATATAAAGACCATGTATTGGGAAAGCAGGCTAGCATTTAATCATTTCATTTTAAAGTAGTGAAGATCCTGGATTATAGAGATAAAGTTGAGTGAAAGTGTTCTGTCATGTCACAGTGGTGCTTTAGTTGGAAACAGATATATGATGAAAATATGAAAATGAAGTGCTTCCAGGTCCATTACCTCCAGATTTGGATCCAAAACCTAGTAGTAAACCTGTTAAACACAAAACAGCAATGCAGTTTTGTGTTAAATGTATAGTTCACCCATAAATAAAAATGTACTCACCCTCAGGCCATCCAAGATGTAGATGAGTTTGTTTCTTTATGGTAACAAAATTACTAGTCACTAATAACACTATCCTTAAATAATCACATGTGACCCACCACAGATATTTATTTGCTTTGCAGCATGTAAGTTTGTAGCATAAAGTGAAATGCACATACAGTAGATATAAACATTAATAACCAGTTTTAAAAGAGACACAAAAACAAAAACAGACACAGACAAGGAAAAATCCCTGCTAGATTACAGGAAACTTCTCTTTCACTCATTTTTCCCTTGCTTTTTTTCTCCCTCTTTCTCTACTTCTGATGTTGGCTGTCCTTTCCCTCTGAGAGTTTGTTATGTCACTTATTTCCACCTCTGGCCATCAGTGTGGCCCACCTCCTTTTCCCTCTCAGCCTTCAACAGCTTGTCAGCTGTGAAATATTTCCAGCCTCGGATCTGCGCTGGAGAGCAGAGAACGGGTCTCATAACTGCGCAAGGCATGGTTTTCCTCGGCCTGGCTCTGTGTCCTATCCATTGCTTCTCTCTCTCTCATCTTCAACCTCTTCCCTTTCATCTGTTCAGCCAACAGGCCAATGCATTAATCAGGTCAATCTGCCAGTGTGAAAATGCTCTGGTTTACATCACTGATTGAGATGCCCCCCACCCCCCACCCCCATTCCCACTTGGTGGTGAATTGGAGGGGGGTGCAGGGGAAGGGCTCCTCACCCCTGGCATGTAAGTGTGGCTCCGCTGAGTAGGACTCAGGGCAGTTTTGTCAGCTTTTGCTCTCATGGACACAATACCTTTTAAAGGACAGGGATAAAAGAGGCACAGTGATATAATGAGAAATTAATGCATTATTAAAGCCACTTTTGAATTCCACCAATTCAAAACCACATATTCAGCATTAGAGTGGACCAAATGTAATCATTTAAGCACATTGAAAAGGTTGCATTTATATGATCAGTGAAATATTATCACAGTTTAATATAAATGATTTAAACCCAAACATATTTTAAAATATAATTTATTCATTTAATGCAAAGCTGAATTTTCAGCATCATCACTCCAGGCTTCAGTGTCACGTGATCCTTCAGAAATCAGTCTAATATACTGATTTGCTGCTCAAGGAACATTTCTTATTATTATCAATGTTGAAAAAAGTGCTGCTTAATATATTGTGGAAACCGTGATTTTAAATAGAAAGTTTAAAAGAATAGCATTTATTTAAAATAGAAATTTTTGCAACATTATAAATGTATATATAATCCTACATTGCTCTGTTCATAATGTACAAACAATGCAATCCCTACATTGCATTCATATTTATAATCTGTATATACTCTGCTCAATACTGTATATAGCAACTCCACTGTACACTCTGTAAATCATAGTTTCACTTACTCTGCACTTATATGTACAGTACAGACCAAAAGTTTGGACACACCTTCTCATTCAAAGAGTTTTCTTTATTTTCATGATTCTGAAAATTGTAGATTCACACTGAAGGCATCAAAACTATGAATTAACACATGTGGAATTATATATGGAATTATATACATAACAAAAAAGTGTGAAACAACTGAAAATATGTCATATTCTAGGTTCTTCAAAGTAGCCACCTTTTGCTTTGATTACTGCTTTTCACACTCTTGTAATTCTCTTGATGAGCTTCAAGAGGTAGTCACCTGAAATGGTCTTCCAACAGTCTTGAAGGAGTCCCCCGAGAGATGCTTAACACTTGTTGGCCCTTTTGCCTTCTGTCTGCGGTCCAGCTCACCCCTAAACCATCTCGATTGGGTTCAGGTCCGGTGACTGTGGAGGCCAGGTCATCACTCTCCTTCTTGGTCAAATAGCCCTTGATGCCTTCAGTGTGACTCTACAATTTTCATAGTCATGAAAATAAAGAAAACTCTTTGAATGAGAAGGTGTGTCCAAACTTTTGGTCTGTACTGTATATAAAACACTATATTCTTGCACTTCTGGTTAGATGCTAACTGCATTTCATTAACTCTGTACTTGTACTCTGCATAATGACAATAAAGTTGAATCTAATCTAATCTAATCTAATCTAATCTAATCTAATCTAATCTAATTTAATCTAATCTAATCTAATGTCTTTACTGTATTTTTTATCAATTTAACACATTCTTTAATACAGTTAATACAAAATACAAATTTTTACTAATCCCAAAGAATTTAATGGTTAGAAAAGAAACATTTCATTCATACATTTCAGTAGTATGTATTTCAATATACCATAATACCATATCCCACAATGCCCTTGAGTTGTATGATAAATTAACTAAAATTTAGCCGTGATGTTTGATTTTCAAGACTCATTATGTGAAATGAAAACAGTTTTATATTTTTGCACAAAAGTTTACACTACATTGAATTGCTAAATAAATGTGTATTACTTGTGATGAGGTGATGTGACAAAAATCTAGCATGCATATTAGAGTGTGTTAATTATGGATTGATGCAGACAGTTTCAATATAATAATAATAATAATAATAATAATAAAAATAGTCTGTAACATATAGTGTGAACAGTGCTCTATTCAGTACAGTAGAAGTTATCATTGCATTCTGAACAGATGGATATATTTTTGTGAAATGTAAAACAAATGGTGATGACCCAAATGGCCAGAGAAATGTCCACTAAGTATAACAAACATGTGAGAACTTATTCCACACAAGAAAAAAACATTGTTCTCATTGTTCCTTTTGTGTCGACTGTATGTGTGTGCCATACATGCCTGAATTAGAACCACTATTCAGTGTGTGTTGTGTCTGTCGATGTCGTGTCATAAGGTCACACTGTAGGGGAGGTGTGAAATACTGAGTGATGATTTTAATGTGGCTCTGAATTCTCACGCAGCTATTTTAATAACATGAGGGATTTATGATATGAGTTACTGCGTCATTGGCAGGTTATTAAATTTAATTACAAAATAATATTTACATAACACAAGGTTTTATTATCATTCATGAACTGGGTGGTTGAGGAAATCTCCCACTTGCAGAGGTGCAGTCTGGGATGGAAAACTATGTTAAATTAAGTTTGGGATGTTTCTTTCCTGTCTTTCTCTCTTACTCCCTCTCAGAAAAAAAAAAAATGAAATAATAATTATAATAATAACACAATGAATTAGTTTTAATGTTGAAACCAAACAACTCCCACACTAATGCTGATAATTGAAATCATGTTTAAGCAGTAAACGAGTTCACAGTCTTGCAGGAAACAGAGTGAAAATTAAATCCTGCAAGTGCGGATGTTGGACAGATGGAGTTTGGGTGAGACTTCGAACTGAGATTTCAAACAGACAAAATATGTCAGACATCACAGTCTACAGGCCTTAGTGTTGGTGAGAGGGCAGAAATCTGGCTTTAGTTTGGAAAAAGCACTGGATTCACCCAGGCCCAAACAGAATATGCAGCTTTTAGCCACATTTTCAGATGTGATTTAGAGAGAAACTCAATGCGATGTTAAAAATGGACATGAGGTGGCAGGGCGCTGGTGTGGGCACATTTGCCCACGTAATGGGTTTTATAGTGCTATCCTGTTTATGCATCAGGGAAGAGCTGGTGGACTTGTAGCGGTAAAGGAGGATTTCAGTTGTATCACACTTTGCATTTTAAAAGCGCAGGACAAAAGCAAAGCGTCCTCTCTCCTGCCTGACCCTTTAATACATGGCAGGACCAAATCCACAGTCCAATGCAAATGAGTGTTTGCCATGATAGTGCTAGCAAACAGACACAGGCACTGACTGCTAATGAGATGGGTATGCTTTCCACTGCTGCCTGTTTTGGGAGGACTGAGCCAAGGAATTAATGCCACATTCCTACAGGCAGGGTGCAGGCAGCTATGGAAAAGACAAAGTGAGCCCAGTGACACACTAATTCACCCTTGGATGGAGAGGGCAGAGGAACCTTTTCAGTCTTCTGTGCATGTCTAAATGCTGTGTGTTTGTGTATTATATCCATTCAAGGCGCATATTTACACTATACATCAGATATTTAGGCATACATGAATTTACCACACCACACCAAAAAACAAAAACAAAATAGAAACATAAATGTTCCTTTTTAAAGACACTTAATATCCAATGATATTAACAATCTGACTGCACTGACACTACTGGATGAGAACAAAACTGGAACTGAATTGAGCTGGATGATGAAATTATTGTCCGAATCAAATTATTTCCATAATGAATGAATTTTGCAACATTGACACTGCTATTGAACTGATTTGGATGGGACTGAGGTTTGGGGGTGAGTGTAGAGGAGGCCAGTTGGTAAGACAACTGGTAATCCTCTGATCTCAAGAGGTGCACTAACAACTGACGCTAGAGGCGGTGGTCTTTAGCCTTCTTGTTAGTGCACCCAGCTCCCATGCCAACGAACCGGGTGGGGGGTTACACAAGGATCTAAAAAAAATGAGTCATTAGTAATTTCTTATTGTTTTTTTACAACCACTATTGTTCTATTCACACAATTGTGTGTATAGGTTTGATTTTTGAGTGTTGCCGAAATGTGGGTAGAAGCTGGTTTTTATAAAGAGCCTATGTTGAAATCTCACGCACCTGTATAACAAACTGAGTCAAATAGCAAGAAGAATTTCAATTTTGGATGAACTTGAACAAGACATTTTTGTGTAGTTTTAGTTATTATTTTGTCTTGTGGGATATAATTAAAATTAATGTAAACAAAACATGATTTATAGGAGCTCTCTAAAATGCAAAACTCGTTCTGCAATTATCTATGTAAACTTATGAGCACAACTGTATGTGGTTTGTGAGAGTGTTTCTAGGAGTTGAGGTGGGACTGTTTAAAATAGGAGGGGGCACTTTATGAAACCAAATACGAAAGCACACTCAGTCATTCGGCATGATGAATGTGAAAAGCCCAGACCAACAGCAGCCTGAAAAACAAATCTCTCCCTGAAGGATGGGGAGTGCTTCCAGATTGACTTGTCCCAGGTGTTTCCATGTGGTTTGCGTTGACCCATTTCCCTGTCTCTGTGTTGAATAATGCTGTGGTTTGGGGGGCAGTGAGTTTGTGACTAACGGGTGTCATACTCCCAGAAAAGAAATCTATAGTCCACCTACAGTATATGTTCAAATAAAACCTTTTTTATCCAGATATACATTCATGTTTTTCATATACAACTAAATACAGAGTGTGGAAACCCCCATCTTATTCATGACTTGGCTATTCCAGCAATTCCAGTGAAAACAAATTCTGTGCTTCCAATTTTGTTAAAACAGTTTGGGATGTCCCTGTGCACAAAGTGATGCCCAAAAATGTATGATTTACTGAGTCTGTTGTGAAAGAAATTATCTGGCCTACAAAACCCAGAACTGAATAAAACTGATCACTGCAAGGCTGCAACACTGCAGGTTGAGCTAAAAAGTTTAAATGCCTGGTGAGAACATCAGCAAACTAGGATACAAAACACAAAGTTTTTCAGAGTATATAATTGCATTTGTAACAAGCAGAATTGCTAATGTTGTATTCCTCATTTCTGTGTTGCTTTCTGTAAAAATGTCTTCTAAATAAGTAATTTGTCACTTATTTAGTTCTAAATAAAGGTAAATACCTATTACTAGGTCATTCATTTCCCTATGGCTTCTGTAGCTAAAAGTTTGATGTATAATGACAACTCTTGCGTAAGCTTTGCTAACAAGCATGAAACAAGCTAAATAGCTATTTAGCTAACTCATATGGTTGCATGTTCACAGTGCATTAAAAGTGTAAGCAGGTCAATTCCACCAAACATAAACAAGTTGTTAAAAGTAGCGAAGGTTTCCTTGTAGCATACATATCACTGAGATGTCTATTTGACATCTACATTTACATATGCAAGAAGTGTTTGCTCATCTGAAACACATCTATAGGACGTTTCTTATCAGATGTTGAATAGACATTTAGAAACTGTCTTTAAGATGTTTATGATTTAGAATGTATGTAAAACTGACAAAAAGTCATGGTTACTATTAGTTAAACCATGGTAACCACAAACTAACCATGGTTTT
Organism: Carassius carassius; assembly: GCF_963082965.1. Lineage (NCBI taxonomy): Eukaryota > Metazoa > Chordata > Actinopteri > Cypriniformes > Cyprinidae > Carassius > Carassius carassius. The sequence goes on from NC_081784.1 coordinate 22,870,366, forward strand.
GCTACACTAACCATTCTTTAACCACGGTATAGTAAAAATTTAGTTACAAAAACAAAGAGAAAACAAAGAAAAAAGAAATACTAATGGTAGTAAGGTGGTAGTGTCGCTATTTACTAAATAATTTGACTTTTCAGTAGCAAAGCTTCATTAAATAGTGCTGTAAGCTTGTGAAGTAATACCATGTTATTTTTTCTTGACAAATTTTAGGAATAAAGACTTTATGCCTTTACAATGACGTGTGCAGCCATTAGGAATTAGAACAAATGTCCATTTTGAGAATAAATGTGTCTTGAACAGTTTCGTTGGAACAAGGCTGAATTATCACAAAAGTCACATTATTAGTTTGAGTTTGAATCAGTTTCCCATAAACCTTTCCCATTTAATAGAAATGAGAACAGGTTGAATTCACTACATTTGTAGAGTACTGCAGAATAAGAATAAGAGGGTTGTATAATAAAGAAAAATGAGAGAGAAAGAAAACACATTTTAAAGGTCAGCAGCACAATCCATCCAAAGCCTGACTCAGCTGAAGTATATCCAATGAATCCATTAATGAATGAATGGCCCAGAGTGACACTTGATAAACTAATAATAATAATAATAACAATCCCATAATTACACTCTCCAAGCAGCATTCGTAAAAATTTCATTATCATGAACAATATTTCTAGTGTGTGGGAGAATGCATGTGAGTGTGTATCTGATACTCCCTAGTCAATAAGGAGATCTTTACTAAAGCCAGTCACTGCCTGAGGTGGTTGTCTCAATATCTACATCGTCTTTCCAGTGTCCCTTTGTGTGTGTGTGTGTGTGTGTGTGTGTGTGTATGTGCATCCAGAATTTAACTAGCTAGCCATGTCTGGTATCATCAACACAGAAAGACCAACAAACATCATCATCAAACTGAATAGTCATCATCAAAATGGTTCTATTAAACAATAATGAAGCCCACCCCTGATGAAAACATTTGTGCATTCAGATGGCTTAATTCATGAAACATGAGCAGATCATATTTTTCTGTAAATTGTTTTTAAAACAATACCTATCAAAATTATTGTGCTAAACTGAATGCAGCAATTTACATATGAATGGATTTATAGATGATTAGCAATTCGCTCTGCTTGAGTTTCATGAATGAGGCCCAGTGTTTTGTGCTTCTCCAAGTTTTGTCTTGCCTTTTAGAGTATGGAACTAAAATAATAATTTTACTGATACATTAAGATGTTGGGAGGCCTGGTTTTGGCAATATGGGATCCGGGCCTAAACTGAATGTGCCCTGAGAAGATTTTATGGATGTTTTAGTTTGGGTTGAAGCTCGATAGCTGAGTTTTTCAAATGAGTGTAGACTGGCAGGCATCTCAGATTTATGTCCTTTGAGAACTAAAACACTGGATTTATTATTAATTCTTTTGATTACACAATGACTGAAGCAAAGAACTGTTCTTTTAGATGGTTATTTGGTTAAGGAGTGGAACATGACTTGGGCTGTTTAGGTATTCTCAATGAGATGACAGCTTCCCATATTGTTCCAAATTAAGTATTGATCATAGCCAAGGCTCATGCTTAATGCCAAATCACTTTATGGAGTGAGCAGCAAAGATTGCTCACTTAGATTGCTGTTTGCCCCATAGCTCCATTCATCATCATCATATTCTGTGTTTATGGATTCTTCAGGTGCCACTAAATTCCTGGCCCTCGGCTGAGAACAGCTCATTTCTATTTAGAAATAACCTACCCACAGTATCTGGCAGGGTGTGATATGCATTTAGTTCCCTTTCAGTCAGTCACTCTCGACGTCACGTCGGTGACTGACAAATTGGGATCTCACTTCAAGAGAACAATCTACTTTGAGTGTAAACTAAACGAGCCAAGCTGCAGCTGATCACAGCGTGAGCATAAAGAGACAGCAGGTGAAATGCATACAAGCTTTTCACTTCGGAGCCGAGCGACAACATCTTTTTGCTCCATTTAAGTCTCTTTAATGAGCTTCGAGTTCAACATGCTCTTAGAAGCTTCTGGTGTTGGCAGTATGGCGCTTCAGCAGTGGTCGTTCCTGTGTTGAGTGGGTTGCACACTTCAGGCTACTACCCCTGTTGTGATACAAGCAGCAATTCCCCTGTGCACCTCAGCACTAAAAAAGCCTTTCCCTGAAAGAGCAATTTCTCTAAAAGAGCTTACATGGGTGCATCTTTTTAAAGACGTTGGTTCATCATTTTAAAGATGCTGATTCACCCTTGATTTCTGGATGCGGTCGTCACCTGACGATTGGTGATGGTCACAACCGCTGCCTCACGTGTCTGGGAATTAAACACGCTGAGTTGTCGTTCGTATATGAGTCATGTTCCCATTGCGGGAAGATGATCATCTTGGAGCTGCAGACCAGGCTCTGTTTCCTCTAAAAAAAGTGGGGTGGAGCTCTGTTGCCTCTGCAGCAATCTAGTGCTCGTCCTGGTGGCTGCCAGGTGAGGGCTATTTCCAGCAGTAGCACAGGTGGTTTGAGGATTACAGTGTTGGCAAACCCTTCAGGCAACCAACCCTCTGGGATCATCGCTCCTCTAGTGCTTCGCAACCAGTTGAGCAGCAAAAGGAATGCGCTGGGCCCTCTTCAAAGAGCATACCAGTGAGTATCCTTTGGGGCTCCTCCCGGCGACCAGATGTCGATCACTGTATCGGAGGGAGAGCTCTCTGGAGAGGAAGATTCGGCTGCGCTGCAGCTCTCCAGGGCAGTGGCAAGTCCTGAATTGGATCCAGAGATGTCGGTTATGCTTTCCTGGGACTCGAGTGGAAATTGGTTTCTCGGGGTGGCTTGCGCTAGTTCTCAGTGCATGAAGAGCTCACCAGATCATGGACAGCAACTTTTTACTTATCTTTCTCCACCCTCACCAACCTCAACGGTGGTGCAGCTAGTGGGTATAAAGGGGTCTCCCTGTTGAGTGGTCGGTTGTGGTGCAGTTATGTCCTAATACCACCTCCACATGGCAGGGCGAACCATGCCTTTCTCCCGAGTCTTCAGGTACTCGTCTGGCCAGTGATGCTCATACAGCCTGTGGAGAAGCTGCATCCACCTCCAAGGTACTGAAGGACCTTCATGTGAGTGGTCACAATCCAGAAGTTCTGAAAGCACTCCGAACCACTACTGACCTCACGCTCCGAATGATAAAGGTCTCTGCAAATTTTCTGGGTCATGCAATGTCCACACTTCTGGTCCAGGAGTGCCATCGCTGGCTGTGTCTGGTTGATATGATGGATGCCAACAAGTTCGGTTCCTTAATGCCCTCGTGTCCCAGATTGGCCTCTTCAGTGATGCGGTTGAGAGCATGGCCCAGCAGCTCTCAGCTGCACAGAAACAGACTGAGGCACACACCCTGTCCCGGTGGGCAGCTGTTGCCTGCACCCATCCACCAGCCACAGCGCCCCAGCCTGCTCATCGCTGAGGTGCCTCTAACAAGCAGTGCCATGGAGCTGGGCATTGGCAGGTTGCTCCTTCTGTCCTGTCTTCTCCTGTTCAGCGGTGGTTCCGTTGGTCCCGCTTGCACTGTATCTGGGTGCCTGGCTAGTGCTACCCATCCCATCTCACTGGCTTCTGTGGACCTTCAGCTTTTGCTATGGGATTCAGTTCACCCGGCATCCACTTCACAACAGTGGAGGCGGCCGATGCTCCTGTCTTGTGTGCAGAGATCGCAGTCCTACTGGCAAAGGATGCGATATAGCTGGTGTTGGGTCTTTGGGTCAACTGGAAAAGAGGAAACTCTCCCCACCACAGAGGATCTCTTTTCTCAGTATGGATTTGGATTCGGTAAAACAGACAGCATGCCTCACAGAGGAATGTGCGTGGTCAGTGCTCGGGGTATGAACGGGCCCTCATCTGCACTTTCATACTAATTGCCTAGAGTTGTTAGCAGTGCACCTTGCTTTGAACCTTCTCAAAGGGTGTTCACGTGGCAAGCACGTGCTGGTCCGAACAGACAATACAGCAACCATTGTGTACATCAACTAACAAGGTGGTCAGCATTCCTGTCACATGTCACAACTCGCCTGCCACCTCCTCCTTTGGTGTCAGAAGGTTCTGAGGTCACTTCATGCCATTCATATTCTGGGCCTGCTCAACAGTAAAGCCGACAAGCTGTCTTGAGCTACGCTCCTGGGAGAGTGGTGACTCCATCCCCAGACGGTCCAGCTAATTTGAAAACGTTTTGGAGCCACTCAGGTAGACCTGTTTGCATCTCCAGAAATCTCTCACAGCCAGTTGTTCTACTCCCTGACTGAGGGAACCCTCGGCATGGACGCACAACAAGGAAACAAAACACGTGTATAACGCTCGGAAATGACAGCCAGTTCAAATCAAGACTTCACAAGGAGTCCATGTAATGGTGTGACTTATATCTGAGTGAGTAAATGAGGTGCAGGTGTGGTTAATTAATGTGTGAGTGTAGTCAGGTGTGGTTGTGTAATCAGTCCCAGGTATGAGGGATGATGGGAAATGGAGTCTGAATGAGAGATCGCAAATATTCAGGAGACAGTTCCCGCTGGTGGTGAGGAGGAGGCGGTACGGGACCCTCCTCTGTAACAGTTAGGTTAGGGTTGGTAGAATAAGTTGCCGTACTTGCAAAATTACTTATAGTCAACAGAACATCTGTTGAGCAACCATCAAAATAAAGTTAGTAGATATTAAGCAGATAGTCTGCTAATACTCTAATGACTGCTAGTTGACATGAAGTTGCAAAGTTATTGATAGGTATGTGAATGTCTAAGGTGGACTATCAAAATAAAGTGTTTCCCATTATTAAAAAACAGATAATTTTGAATGACTGTTCTATGAAATAATGTTTGTTCCTAGCTTCGAGTGAACCTTGCAAGAACTTAGCTAAAGTTGTGAGAACATTCCCTGCTAGCTGGGACATTTGTTTTTATGTCACATACTGTCTATTGGCTATTTGTTTTCTGATAATTACAGGACTGTTCTCTGAAGATCTCTGCAGATAATGGACTACGTTCTCTTTCATTTGTCTTAATAGCATGTTTACAAGCACAGTTATAATAAAGCTAGAATGTGTTTTTTTTTTTTTTTTTGCATAACTGACCTTCACACCTTCCCTATGGTTGTCCATGTATACATAACACAATGCCTATATGAAGGATTAAACCTTAAATGTAAATGCATAAACATAAAACCATGTCTGCATTTGTGATCTGAGAAACGATAAACAACGAGTGATACTCTACACTGCTCAAAACTCACGTTTGAATCATCAGTGGCAAATCCTTTAAATATGAAAATATACTTACAGCCTGTGAGTGAGAACAGCCGGCATTGTAGTCTACAATCCCAGGATCACGAAACAGTCTTACATAAAATGCGCTGCACACATTGGAATATTTGGGTTGAACTGTTCTGGAACAGTGTTGTAAATAACACCCCAAAGAGAAAGGAAAACTTGAAATTGCATCATATGACCAGTTTAATGTTCATGTAAACATGTATAATGAAATCTGCTCAAGGCTAATTGAATTTCCCAAACCCTAGTTGGGCCTGAGTTTCTTTGGGTCTTACTGTAATTAAGTCGCCCCGTTTTGGTAAAAAAAGACTAATGGTTAAAACCATAAGTACTATTTTCATTTTAAGGTTTATGTGCAAACCATGCGCATCTCAAATGACATTATCATAACCAACAGGATTCGTTCTAAAAGGTTGTTTAGAAGTTCAAGTCCATGCCAAACCATGTTTATATATATATATATATATATATATATATATATATAAACAATCCTGCAGTGACATCTCTGTTTTCTCATAGTAACACAATGACAAGTATCTTGGCTCTGTTTAACAGGTTGGTTTTACTACAGGATTTGTGGGAGCCAAAGCTGGGTAGGCTATGAGCACAAATGTATCACCAAAACACATTTCTTCGGTGTGGTTGAAATAAATACATAGGGGATCCGAACAAAGTTCAACTACTGATTTGAGCTTGTGGCCTTGACTCTTTCTTTCCACGGTCACATTTCTCTAGTGGCATACTCATCAAAACATTGGTAAAATATGATTGTGTGCCGGGGTTATTAAAACTGTTATTATCATGGGTGATTGGGGTTTAACATGACCTGACTCTCACTGTAATAACAGGGTGGTTCAGTTCTAGGATCCTTGGACTGAAAGAGTGACCAAAAGTGGTCATAAAGCCCCTCTGTCAATAGTTCCCCTACTCCTTTTGCACACACAGAAATACCCACATCATCCCGCATGCATGTGAATTCTCATGAACAAAGGCATGACTTGATATAGACATGCACAAATGAACACATTTTGTGTCTTAGATACCTGAAAACTCAAATATATTAATCCCAAATTTCCTTCCCCAAAACGTTTATTTTAGGCTTAGTCAGTGTGGCTAAGGCCTCATTATCCAAAACATCATTTTAATATTCCTGCCCTATCGTTTCTCCAAAAGCCCTGTCAAAGAAGTCTTAAAAATAGACTTTCCACCAGCTCCTGCTGCAGATCAGCACTGTCAGCATGGTCTGTACCAACAAACAAGGAGTCTGACCCGTGAAATACGAGTATAAATACAAAGCTTTCTCTTCACGAGTTGCCCCTTAGCCTGGTCCCTGCCCCCAGCCCTGTCCCCCACTTCATCATTAATCAACCCCACATGCAAAAAAATATTCCCAGCCAGAGTGAATTGTGTCTCTTTTGGTCACTAAAGGGGATGTGTATGTCCCTGAGCTACCCACAAGCCCTTGCTGTTCTTGGTGGCCAGTTTATTTTGCCCCTGTAATGGTCTCTGTCACAGGCGATTGACAAGAGGAGACCCTGATTTACTCCAGGTGCCTGTTTACTTATTGTCCAGTCTCTGGCGCTGCCCTGACCTCTGACCCCTGGCTCTGAGGTTGACCCATAGCTTAATGAGTGAGAGGGTCAGTGCTTGTGCTTCAGAGTGGGGCGGCATGGGGATTTAGGGTGGACTGTGTGAGAATGTGTTTGTGTTTGAAAAAACAGATAGTATTGCAACTTTTCACTCCCACTTTTTTCACAAGAGCACATGTGTTTGAAACGATAAAATGTGCTACAATCTCATTGATCTGAATGGTCTTCAAAAAGAAGAACAAGAAACTTAAATTCACTCTCTGCATTTCTGCAAGGAGCATTATGTTTGAGAAAGCATGAATGTATGGCTCTAAGTGAGTCCTAAGTCTTTAAGACTGTACATGTTTACAATAGAATAAAGTGCCACTCTGTTACACTTTCCCTTTTACACCTGGAACTAACAGATTTAGTGTCCTGATTATATCTGGCTGTTTTTATATCGGAAGGTCATGTTTACCGCCATTCCAACATGCAAATCATATTACATGAGAGGTTGAATGAAATGGAACTATTTCAATAAATGAATATTTGAAATATGAAATGCTACATTAAATCGTTTGGATAAAGAGTGTTATCAGTGTTTAAATGTTAAGAAAAGGGGAACGAGCGTTTTAAACAGTGAAAAAATGAATAAAAATGACAAAAGCCCCCAAAATCACCAAAACAAACTAAAATTAAATAAAATAAAAGCTATTAGAATATTAATAATACTAAAATAACAGTGTAGCATTTTAAAGCACTCTATTTGGAGAGAGAAATTAGATAAATAATATTTAATGAGATCATCTGATAAATATCTTTAAGGCTTTCAAATATTTTACCAGAATTTATTCCACAGATTCCACAGAAAATGTGAAAAGGGCTGCATGAAAACTATGAACCTGATTCAAATCTCCTGTGGCACAGGAAACATTTTTTGCTAATGGCTTGCTCACACTGACTGTGGCAATCGATGCTGTCTAGACATGCACAATATGACACTCCATGTTAATCCTGCTTTCCCTGTACTCTGAATACACACTAATGGGTAAATAAAGCCACCCACTTCACTGCCTAAAATATTTAGGCATGTTTAAATATAGCATGACTGGATACATGCTAATACCTTGCATATGCAGGGCTCTGTTCTCATTCCCTGACGTTGCCTTCCATGCCAGAACATGCTCACAAAACTCTGATTATGTTGAAAGAGATAAGGTGGGTGGCAGCTGGCAGTCATTGCTTTGTCCATTGAACTGTTCATGTAAAGTAAGCCATGCTTAAGCTTTCACTAAAGCTAGAACCAACAGTAACAGCTCCTTCATTTCTGCTGCAGCCTGTTCATACAAAGTAGGCCTTTTAGGTTGAGGATCACAAGGCAATACAGTATAGCACCCTTGTTTACTCTACACTGAGCTTGTAGATTTCCATTGATTTTCAGTGAAAGATTTGCTTAATATCATCTCTTGACTTATGGCAGTTAAAAAATACAAATAAAAAAAGGCTGTCATTTTGAGCTTTTTAATCCAAGTTTCATAGTTTCCACAAAAATATTAAGCATCACAACTGTTTCATGTGACACAGAGGACTGTAACAATGGCTAATGAAAATTCAGGTATAAATTACAGTTTCAAATGTATTGAAATATTGAGAATTTTATGTTTATTTATTTTTTTTTGAGAGGCTTTTGTAAGATGGTGTTTTAGTGCCACATAAATAAAAATATCAATAACAATAGCAATTATGATATTAGTTTTGAGAGTATTTTGAGAATATAGCCTATATTGCACATGCTCATGGGCTGGAATGGGAGCATGGGGAGAAATTCCAGTTTCCTGGAAATTGGTTTTAATATATGTGGGATTATTAGCAGAAACCATACCATGTGACATATACTCACATTTGTACTTCGAATTTGTAGAGGGCAAGCTTTGAAGATAAAAGAGTAGGAAAACTTGAGAGCTTGATTTGAATGTGAGAACTTGTCATATTAATGTTAATATTTGTAAGATAAAATGTACACTTATAGCTCTGATGTGAAAAGCTGAATCTTTTGATGTGCACACACCGATAACAATCAAAACAACCGTGTTTTGAATTTAGAGTTGCAGACTAATGACAGACACAAATGTTGTGACATATTTACTTTTGCACTTTACTTCAGTTTCGCTGTACAAACCACAAGTCAGTGTTTACCTCTCAGATATTGCAGTACAACTTTAAATCGTAGCACTTTGACTTTTGCTACTCCTGTAGCAAAACTCAATTGTGCACTTATGCACATGAGAGAGAGTAGAACTGGGGGTGGGGCTGGGGTGCAAATGAAGCCATTTTATTGGTGTGGCGTGACAGATCGCTGTATTCGCCTCAGTTTAAGACCCTTTTTTTTTTTTACTTTATTCTCATATTACATCTTTAATCTCATAATGCTATGCCTTTATTCTCAAAATAATATGATTTTTATTCTCAAAATATTATGACTTTATTGTTATATTACTACGACTTTATTCTCAAAATATTATAACTTTATTCTCATATTGCTACAAATTTATTCTCAAAATATTATGACTTTAATCTCATATGGCTACCATTTTGATTGTGTTCTAGAAATATTCTGACTTTAATCTCATAATATTACTTATTAATTTGTTTGTTTGTTTATATATCTATTTTCATGTGGCACTAAAATGCAGTCATACTTTTGAGAGTCTTGTCTTTCCAAAACATTAAAAAACCATACTGATTCCAAAATTTATTCAACATTAATTTGTTGGTATAAACACATATTATACCAAAATGTTGTTCCTAACCTCTGAATGCCTTCAAAATGTTTTGCAAATTTTATTTAATTGACATCATAATGTAATTTTTTTTTTTTAGCTTTCTATATTTTGTCCACTATAATTGGATCTGCTTACTTTATACTGCTACAATGTTATGTTACATTTTGCTCATATTAGAAGGCAATGAAGAATATTTACAATGGAAGAAAATAAGGAATGTGTGAACTAGGTTGCTCCAGTACCTATCATATGGTACCTGATGATGAATGTGGAAACTGATTGTTCAATATCCAGAAAAATTATAATAATTAACTGTCTATTAATTGGTGGAAATTCTGTCCCTGTCTTTTGCAACTGGACACAGAACCGTAGTCTTTTCACACTGAGGAATGCTACATACCATTCAAGCACGAACAGTAACCAGCTTCATCTTCAAGCTATGAGAGAGTGAAGAAAAAGAGAGCCAGAGAACATTGTGAACCCGACAGTTCACATTTGAGGGTCAAAAGCGATAGATGGGCACAAGGTCAAATGTCAGAGGGTACAATACATAGCAACACTGGGAGAAGATTCCTGACCAATGGGGCAATTCAGTTCCAAAGCAACTTTGTTCCAGCTGATTGTTCTATGTATCAATCCACATCTCGTGCAGATTTCACTGTCTTTGCATTCTTGATATATGGACGCTTACTAGAGCTGTCCAAGAGAATAAAGTTCATGATAGTTTAGGAACTCTTTGAAAAATTCTTAAAACCAGAGAATGATAGTGTAAAAAAAAACAAAAAAAAAAACACCAGTGACTGCACTAAATGGTGGCTTGCATCATCAATTTTTCAAGATCCAGAACTTGCTGTGTCTGTTTTTAAATCCTCATTTGAAGGGTGTGGAAGCCAGTTCAAGACTCCAAAAGTGAAGTCATGGAACTTTAGGTCAATGTGAAAAAGATAAGCTATACATTTTTCGCTCTTTGTCTGCAGTGAAGCACACCCCAGGGACCTTCGGAGGGGGCCAAGAGAACTGCTTTATTTAGAGGAATGGGGTGCATTTGCAGTGATGTCATTCTCTTGACATCTGCACAACGCTAACAGACACAATCTGTCAGGGACTAGAAGTTTCATTGAACATGGATGTTCTTGTTCCCAAGGGTGTTGCATTCAAAGCGAAAAATGAGATGTTAAAAAAGACAGAGAAGGATCAAAGGAAGTCCATTAGAAAGCAAAAGGCTGTCAGTGAGGGGCAAGAGAGCTACTGAGGGGTCAACTTTGTCCCTAGCCATTAGCTGATCAAGGTTTGAGTGTTTTTACCATTTTGTAGAACCCTTCACTTGCAGTGATGCAGTCTTCAGGACCCTGTCCTGAGCACATGTTTATTCTGATTGATTAACATTGATCTTCTTTTGCACCTTTGGGTACGTTGTGTAAGATTGGACCATGTTGTAATCAGGACCTTAACATCAGCTCATTGTCATTTTGTGAAAGCATTCCTTGAACATCAGCCTGAAAGACTTGCACCTAGGATCCTTTGATAAACCCTTACACCTGTTATAATCAACATGCAACTCTGAGTATTACTTAATAACCAGAACAATGTGATGTATTGTACACTTGTTTATTCTAACAGGATTAGTCCCTCCCTCTTTTAATAACGATGCTAAAATGTTCCAGATGTCGCTTGCTTCTTGTTAACAATTTGGTTTGTGGATGAAAAGAGAAAAGTTCTGAGCAGCTCCTCTGATTCCCATACAGTTCCCAAATGGTCTGAGACAACTGCTAATTTATCTGAATAGCTTTCATGGTAAGTAATACATTTATTATGTGGGATTCTGCTGTCTGCCAAGCTGGCACTTTAGATCTCTTACAAGCTGCTACTCCTTACTGAAGTTTCTGGGGCCTTGCAATGTTAGCTAAAGGAGTCTCAATGATGGCACATCAAACAATCTAGAATAAACGTGAATCAATAGATGATTGTTTTATCATGCATGCTGAAAACACTGGGAACTCTCTGATCTCCCTCTCGCTGTATCCCTCCTTTAAGCTTATCCATCTAATTAAAATGTGTTGGCCTTCAGGGTGACAGAAAAACCGAGCCCCCCCGCCCAATCTGTTCACCCACTGGTTTCTCACACAGAACAGAGGCCGGATAGAGAATACCTCTCTTCTTTTTTACTCCGCACACAGAGACTTAATTCATCAGATGGGCTCTTATCAGCTGTACTCTGTTTGAATGGAGCTCTTCAACATGGCCAGACTCCACGATACCCTAAAGCATATTAGCTGCTGCAAGACAGACAACTTCTGTCATACATGTGCAACAAGAATAACTGAGATTGCATAATTGCCAAGGACCCTCACGCATTATCCTGGGAACCCAGTTGTATGGATAATAATACACAAAGATAGCTTTAAAGTCAACATGAAATCAAATTGAACTCTTTATTCTTTCTTTAGGCACATGTCTGGTCTTATTGTGAGTGATTCATCAGTGTGTGTTATTCTAAAGAAAAATTATATTTGCAATCTTTAAATCAAAATATAATAACTTTAGCTTTCCTTTTTCACTGACCAGTGGTTCTCAGTTCCAGTCCTGTGGACCCCCCACTCTGCACATGTTGTCTGTCTCTGTTATCTGAGGCTACGGCTACATTAATCCAGATGCATTTGAAAACTGAAAATGCTCTCCGTCCACACTAGCATTTTCAAGCGTGAAATTTTGCTTTGCAGGACTGTGATATGAAGAGTGTACAAAGTAACAAATCTGTAGCAATAGTGTGAAAGTGCATTGCACATAACATGCATAATACCAGTATAAACACAGCTATCTATTGGTATAATATGCATCACAGGACTAAACTTATGTCATCGTTTTCAAAAGCCTCCGTTTTCACAGTCCACAATACAATGCAAAAACTGTGTTTTCAAGTTTGTCCACTTTGGAGAGAGTTTTCAAAAGGCTCCGTTTTCCTTGACTTAAAGCGCCATCTCAGTGTGAACGGAAGGCCAAAACAGAAAGAAAATTTTGTGTTTTCAAACGAAAACGTATTAGTGTGAACAAGGCCTGATACACTTATTTCAGTTCATGGATCTCTCTCGCCTAACGAACTAATGATCTCAGGTGTGTTAACAAAGGGAAACATGCAAATTGTGCAGAGCAGGGGGTCCCCAGGACTGGAACTGAGAACCAGTAACTTAGACCAGGGGTTATCAAACATGTCCAGGAGGGCCCCCTGCCCTGCACATTTATGTCTCCTTAATTCAACTCATCTCCTCATTATAGAGAGTGCAAGACCTGAATTGAATGTCTCTGATAAGGGAGACATACGAAAAGTGCAGGGCTGGGGGGCCTCCAGGACAGGTTTGACAACCCCTGACTTAGACCACAAGGGATAAAAGTGGATTGTAACCAGTAGTAGAATTAGGGTGACCACCTGTCCCGAGTAGTGCGTGCGTGCACAGTGTTTGAAGCCCAATTCATGCGCTCCGCAAATTGAGACCATGTCACGCATAATCAATGCTTGCTAAAAAAAAAAAGTTGGTCTCTCTATATCCTCGAGCCCCTGTCAGCCAAACGAACAATACTTGACAGTTCAGCATGCTACTGTTGCCACACCCACCCCTCAGTTGAACTGCTGACTAGGATGTTGTCAACTTTTTCATTGTTGTCATGACAGCACAAGCACATGCATACCAGACACACTGGAAAGGAACTTTTAGATGTGCGCTTTCCAATTCGAAAAATGGAGACTGAGTCTGAGTTACCGCCATCATCAATTAAAAAGAGAAGGTGTGGGTACAAGAAAGAATGGGAAAATTAATATTGGTGGGTGAAAGGTGTTAAGGGGGATATCGAGCGGGCTTTTTGTGACCTTTGGAAAACGTCCTTCTCAATCGGACATGGAGGGAAATACGATGTCAAACGACACAGACTCACGGAGGCTCACAAGAAATGTGTCCAACAGAAAGAGACATCCAAATCTATGGATGCTTTCCTCCGACCTAAAAACGACTTTCTAGCTTACAAAGTGGCTGCTGCAGAGGTGACGAGTATGTATCACACTGTCCAACACGCTACATCATATCGAGCAGGAGATTGTGGCACAAAGCTAGCCCCAACGATTTATCCAGACTCGTACATTGCCAAGAGGATGGCCTGTGGTCGGACGATGGCAGAAGCCATTGTCACGGATATGCTTGCCCTGCCTCTGTCGAAGATTGCTTGAAAGTCCTCAGAAGACCACTGAATGAGCAACTAGAGGCAACAACCAAAGGTAAAGTAAAAGTTATGTTCATGGATGTAACATTGTTGTGTGTTAGCTATTTGTCTAACGTTAGCTATCTAACATTTGTGGACTGTCTACAGGGTTGCAAATGTGTCACTTTTAGGAAACAGTAGCCTTTTAGGTCAAAATATGTCATTGTTTTGAATAGGACTGTATCTTGGCACCTTTTTGTATTGTTGTCACCTTGTGATGGTGATGGGTTTGCACTCCTCTGTCTATACTGGAAAACCATTTGCAAACTTATCATAAAAATGAATGTTACTTTAATTCTGTCTCTTATCTTTCTTCCTTATTTGATTCAGATGCTGGTGTAAAGGTTTGAGTCCTAAATGTGTCCCCAAAGTAGTAAAGGTGTCCCTAGAACACTGAACAATTTTTTTTTTCCTGTGCCTGCCTTTACTAACATCCAAGTTCACCATCCTTCCTCCCCCTTCTCGTTCCGTGAACCTCTGGAGTTGTGAGTTAAGACTTTTTTTTTCCTGTTCCTATGGTGTTGAGCAACTACAATCCCTGTTAATCCTATAATTTTATATTATAATTTATTTAAGTAAATAAATTGTAATGAAAAATAAATAAAATTAAATACCTAAAGTAAATCGTAAGTGGAAGTACATCTGTCAGTTCACTGAATGTTCAAAATATTATGAATCTTTATTTAGAAAAAAATACACATTGGTTGGCCTATTCATGAGCATACATCAGCAATTACACATGTTTAGGGTAATAGGGGATTATTAATATACCATGTAAGGTGGTATGTGCTAGAAATGGGTAAACCACTACCAGTGAGTCTGCCCATGGGGTGGGGGCAACGCTGCGCCAGGCAGTGTCCCACATTGTCCCTCAGAAACATACCCCTTGTCCCCTTCTTCTAAATAAATATATATGATTATTTTTTTTTTTTTTTGCAATGTTTTTTTTTTCACTACCCAACAAATAAAAAATCCCATCTTACATTGTTGGGGAAAGTTACTTTTAAAAGTTAAACATTACAGTATTGTGCTACTCCATTAAAAAGTTACTTTTTATGGAATGTAATGCATTACATTACTTTTGTGTTGTTATTTTTTTCATATGAGCTGGGCTTAATCATGTGTTTTTTAATAACAACAACAAAAACAACAACAAAGTTGCTTGTGTTATATATATATATATATATATATATATATATATATTGTTGTACATTTAAAATGTGTTACTTTCCAAGTTACTTGTTACTTTAAAAAAAGTAATCTGAATACATAACTTGCATTTCCTGTAAAGCGTTACCTCCAACACTAATAAAATTAGTTGAGAATGTCAGTTCACATTGTTTTTAAGCTGTGTGGTCATAAAATGTCAATTATTCTTATATTATATAATCATTCATGGTTGATATATGACATCATTACCAGTGCACTTTGTTAAACCGTGCTTGATGAATGCATAACCATGTGCATTTGTCTTCGCATGAGTAAATACTCATATTTACACATAAACAAATGTGCAAACATCACTATACACGCTGATAAACAAAAGTTGAGTTCAATGCTGGTGCTCCTGATACATCAAAACAAACCGTCATGATTCTTTCCCATGGCAATGCCGCGTGGCTTTATATATAAACAAAACCTCACAACTATGACACAACTCACATTCCAGTTGCCCTAAAAACCAAGGACAACTTTATTAGCCCATGGAGAGAGCTGTAAAATTAAACTGCAATCATTTGGGCCTTGTTACGGAGAATGCAGTGGCAGCTACCCGCATGGCTGATTTTCAATGAAATTTCTCGCAAGCCCATATTTTGCGGGCAGAGGGGAGTTGATGTGAGTAGTTAGGCAGCTATGTGCTGGTCTGAGCGCACATTAAGAGAGGGGGATATTAGGTATCCTCTGTTATTAGTGGCAGGGACAGAATCCCTCTGTCTCAGCCCCTTTGAGGGTATGCAGAGGGGATATATTATGGGATATTAAAGCATAATGACGGGGCTGTGTTTGCAGGGCCATGGGAAAGTGGTTACTGCGTCTCACTGCAGCCCGCTAGCCCCAAGCCAGAACTGGGTCAATCCACCACATATAGTCATTACGGTGCAGGGGTAGAGGGGGTGGGCAAGGATATGGGGTCTCGTTTAAACCCAAACCACTTCACTCGGCCAAACAATCCCCCACCACTCTCTTCCCTTGCCAACCAGAACAACCAACTGATGGACAGAGACTGCGGTATTCAGCATGGTTGTTGCCATGCCAATGAAGCATCCCAGTCCAGAGCCACAGTGGGATGAGGCTACAGGAAGCCACAGCACCACCAAAACAACTGGAAGAACAGTGCAAGTGGCTTGTGCCTCAAGGCACATACTGTAGTAATATTGTATAATTTTGTATTTTATTATTTATTATTTTATTATTAAGTCATTGAAAAAAATACAAATAAATAATAAATCAAATCAGATTATTTGTGATCTACACGTTTTTTTATTTATTTATTTTTTCTAAACTTGATTCCTTTGCCTCTTTAGCCAAAACTAAGTTATATAGGCAAAATGTGAACCAGTCAAGTAATCAAGGAATATGTTTTTCTTTTTTACAACTGAAACTGTAGCTCTGTATTTGAAGGAAAAGCAAGAGAATTAATAGTTAATAATATCCAGTTATTTGGGTAATTTTCAGTTACATTTCAATCACACTGGGTTGCCAATGTGGTGAAAAGTGGATGTTATAGGCAATGTCTTTACTGCTTTATTCAAGGAGCATTTTATACTTAGCATTAAACATAATAAATGTTAAATGCTAATGCTATGCTATTTCAATGAATACAAACCTAACAGACCACTCAGATCATTAAGATCGAGTCAGTTAGAAATACCAAGGGTTCACAAAAAACAAGGGGAGTCCGCCTTTAGTTACTAAGCCACCTACAATTGGAATCAGCTTCCAGAAGAGATCAGATGTGCTAAAACATTAGTCACATTTAAATCTAGAGTTAAAACTCATCTGTTTAGCTGTGCATTTATTGAATGAGCACTATAAGATGTCCGAGCTGATTGCACTGTATTTTACGTATTGACTGTATTTTATGTATATATATATATATATATATATATATATATATATATATATATATATATATATTAACTCTTTTAAATTAATTTTAAATAAGTCATTTTTAAATAATTTCCAAAGTTTTAAAATTGCTTTATTTATTTTTGTTATTATTTTTCTTCATGATTATTTTACTTTCTTTTATGTAAGGCACTTTGAATTAGCATTGTGTACGAAATGTGCTATATAAATGAACTTGCCTTGCCTTGCCTACTAATATGTGCTATTACTAGGTAACAAACTGTTAGCTAGTAATAGCAGATATAAGTATGTTAAATAGCCGGCAGCCATATCACCCTGGAGCCCAAGACCGGTTTCCCACTGAAGCTAAGCAGGGCTGAGCCTGGTCAGTACCTGGATGGGAGACCTCATGAGAAAACTAGGTTGCTGCTGGAAGAGGTGCTAGTGAGGCCAGCAGGGAGTGCTCACCCTGTGGTCTGTGTGGGTCCTAGCGCCCCAGTGTAGTGATGGGGACACTATACTGTCAACAAGCACCGTCCTTCGGATGAGACGTTAAAACGAGGTCCTGACTCTCTGTGGTCATTAAAAATCCCAGGATGTCTTTCGAAAAGAGTAGAGGTGTGACCTCGGCATCCTGGCTAAATTTGCCCATTGGCCTCCGACCATCATGGCCTCCTAACAATCCCCATATCTGCAGATTGGCTTCATCACTCTGTCTCCTCTCCACCAGTAAGCTGGTGTGTGGTGGGCGTTCTGGCGCACTATGGCTGCCGTTGCATCATCCAGGTGGATGCTGCACACTGGTGGTGGATGAGGAGATACCCCCTGACTATGTAAAGCGCTTTGAGTGCCTAGAAAAGCGCTATATAAATGTAATTAATTATTATTATTATTATTATAAATGCCAATATGAACTCATGGAGAAAAGCAATCCATTCTCAGTGAACGCCACCCTAAATGCTCATCTCCTAATGTGGAGCAAATCACTCATATATAGATGCACACACACACGCACACACACACGCCCACGCACACTGATTTTCTATCAGGTTAATGATATTTTCTATCACCTTACCCAACCCCTAACCCATCACAGAAACATGTGCAGAACACTAAATTTAATGATTCTGATTCTGATTCATATGCCTTTTTAACTAGTGAGGATCAGTCAAATGTCCTCACTAGTGGATTGTCAAAGTATTTCACAAGTGAGGATATTTGGTCCTCACAAGTATAGTCAAAACAAGTACACACACAAACACATACACCCACACAAATTCTTTCCAACTATTCTGATCAAAGCCATGAGCTTGTGTTTCATTGCATTCTTCTGAATAAATCATGCACAGATAACTGACTTTTTAATGAGACTGTGTGCATATATATGTTTGCGTGTTTGCATGCATATTCTGTGGTGACATATGTTTATATGTAGCATATGTATGCATTTTTTACAATCAGTAAGCAGTGTTTCATTGCAACTTTTTGTGTTAACATCTATTGTGCGGTCACAGATGTGCATTTTTGAGCATTTTATAACAGCTTTGAATGCAACTCATCAAGTTAGAAATTTATAACTGGAACAATCTGTTTTGTAATAAATGTTCCAAGGCATGTGAATCAGTAAAACAAAGTGCACAGCTCATGTAGAAAGTATAAACGTGTGTTTGATAGGAGTAGTTCTTGAAAACAATTGATTAAGGCCATGAATCAGAGAAAAGGTGACTAAGGCATGTTAAAAATGTTTGTATTTAATATTAAGGCACATTTCAGTACTTGGCATGACTCATGTCTGAATAATCTGGCAGTGAGCAGCATCTGATAAATAACTCTTCTCCTCTGCCCTCAGTCCATCAATCTATTGATGCTTCAGGAAATGGAACTTCTGTAATATTTTTAGGCGACTGTTCCACTAAACATTTTTTTAACCTGAATGTAACCTCTGTAACCTCTGTAAGCCAGTATTAATCATATTATTCCTTCATGGACCTGTCTGTACAAATCCATAAAATATTATTGTTTGTGTTTTTAACAAATAATTGTCTGTCTATCTGTCTGTCTGTCTTGTATATTATTTTAAATTTCAAATTTTCAAAAAAGATTTTAAACTTAATTTTCTAGTGATGTCATGTGGAATACTAATTGTTTCAGAGACCATTTCTTTAGGTTCAGAGACAATCCTCTAGATATGCCATATATTCAGTTTAATGCAAGAAAAGATACTTTTCTACATGGGGCAAATATCTAAACTGTTATTAATGTCGGTCTATGATGTAAGTAGATACTTTCTAAAGTGAGATCCCAATGAAAGAACTGAAAAGAGTTTCCACCTGAAGTAATTCTCAAACTGCTCTCTGTCGAATCCAGTTTCCTCTTCTTAACTGTGAGAAAACTCTGCTCCCTGTGGCTCATGCATATTCATGGCTGCATGGTCCTGTTGTAGGCTGAAAGAGCTTGGCGAGGCTCGTCGCTCACATTGAGGAGCTCTGCGGAGTAGCTTTCTGGCAGCAATGGAAGTGCCTAATAAATGGATTAAAATGCAAATGCGAGACTGATTTAGCCAGGTCTGTTTGTGTGTGACAGAGATGTGCATGTCTACATAATGCTTCAAATGCAGTTTAAATTAGGCAATAATTGAGCTTTTTATCATACTCTATGTTTTTGGGCAAAATGTGAATGTGACTAAGCATATGTGGACTGTCTCTCCGCACCCCTCATCTCATCCCTATCGTGTTCCTACCTCCTCTGGACTGTGCCCACATTTGAACCTTAACTAATTGGGAGTCAAAAGCAGTTGCTGGGGTAGGTTTAGTGGGGCAGAAGCGGTTGCCGGGGCAGCAGTGGTTGCCAGGGGCATGGCAGATTACTAATCGAGGGCAGAGGAGAAGGAGGAGTGTGGTAAAGCCATTTGGGGTGCTTTAACATATGAAAAGCAAGAGACAAGGGCTGCGGACCACTAAGGATGAGTCAAGGCATCATGATGGGCTCTCTCCATGTCAAAGAGGGGGGCTAATGGTGGAGCAGGGGCTTTGGAGGCAAGGGTGCAACAAAACAAAAGCCCTATTGAGTATGAACGAGTCCCCCACACAGCCAGAGACAGGGGGAATTCCTGTAACTCCCCACTGTGCTGGAATGACATGAAAAGATTACCATACCAGTGGAAGTTCCACGCTCCCCATGTAGCCATGGATATCCATAGGAGAGAAACTTGACCCTTGTGATTTATACGATATGGGGAAACTCCTTTACAGCCATGCGAAAGCTACATTTGTCCGTTTGCTTTCGTAATTTCCGGCTTGTTTTGAAAATATAGCAGTGAAGTAGTTTGAATGGGAGAAAATTGGATAGAGCTATTGAGGAAATTGAAGAAGTCATACTTTCATAATTATGTGTGAGTGTGTTCACGAATAAATGAGTCTTTGTGATTTCATTTAAGAGTGCTTCACAGCTATGTACGGTGACCGCGAGAGCTCTGTAAATAGAAAAAAACACCTGCAAATTAAGAAAACAACTTCATCAACACACGTGTCGCAAATGCTCACAACACAACCAAAAAATGAAACGTGCTGCAAAATGCAAATTAATTAAACAACTTTATCAATTTGACAACATGCGCACTGAAAATACTTAGAACACAACCAAAAAAAGAGACGCACTGCAAATAGAAAAAAAACACCTGCAAATTAAGAAAACAACTTCATCAATTTTACAAAACATGCACTGCAAATGCACACAACACAACCAAATAAAGCACTGCAAAATGCACTTCAAATAAAATTCTTTATTTGGTTATGTTGTGCGCATTTGTAATAATTCACATTTACATGGTGGACTAAAAATATGGGTCTGGAACAAGACTAAAGCAGTCCTATATATACATGACATGCATTTGAAAAGTAAAAATGAGGAAGGCATGATAAAAAATGTTTTGTGTGTGCTCTTGTTTTTGTGACATATCAGGACACAACTCTGTATAATGACATGGTATGACACAGGTATTACAAGGAGAGGGTGACTTATGAGGACATAACCCATGTCCCCATTTTTCAAAACACTAATAAATCATACAGAATGAGTTTTTTTTTTGTTTTTTTGAGAAAGTAAAAATGCACAAAGTTTCCTGTCAGGGTTAGGTTTAGGGGTAGGGTTGGTGAAGGCTGATAGAATATACAGTTTCTACAGTATAAAAACCATTACGCCTATGGGATGTTTTTTTCACAAAAACAAACATGAGTTTGTGTGTGTGGGTGTGTGTGATTTCAGCTGTAAACCTAAGACTCAATTTCCTGTCTTTGCAAGCATAATGATTTGGATTTAGAGCACTTATTCTATGATTGCACCAATTAGTGGTTTTACTGGTTGCCCCCAACCCCACACCAGCAGCCTTACTGTGTCTGTCCATCTGCAACAGGTCTAACCCGGAGCAGCCCAGCAATTTTGTGTGTTTCAATAGCATTTGTGCTTTTGTTGTGGTTCTGCTGACTTCAGGTAAGTACACACTAACTGCTATTTAACTATAATAGGTGGCACTTACATAAAAGTACACTAAATATATGTAAATGATTACAAAACCACATGCTGTTATTTTTCAATAAAGTCCAAAAGCTGAATTTTTGAACAATATACATGCCTTTTCGTATTATTTGTATTCAAATTCATACAAAATGACCACCTTGTAAAATAGACAGTTGGGTTGTTACTGTTTAGAGTCTCATGACCACACTGTAGACTATTTGCGTGTTTGGAGAGCAGTTGCATGTCATATGACTTGTGTTGTGTTATTTAATGTTTTGTGAAGCTTGAGTTCTGCTATAGTCATTTCTGTTCTTGATATCTTTGAAGGCTTTGTTGTCTCTTAGTGGTGGGTTATGTAAACCTCTCATGTCCTCACCTCATGACACATCATGGCTTGACTCAAGAGGATGCATAGTAGGCTT
The DNA here is from genome assembly GCF_963082965.1 of Carassius carassius. Classification (NCBI taxonomy): domain Eukaryota; kingdom Metazoa; phylum Chordata; class Actinopteri; order Cypriniformes; family Cyprinidae; genus Carassius; species Carassius carassius. The sequence goes on from NC_081784.1 coordinate 22,892,247, forward strand.
AACAATTCTGTCCAGCATCGGGACAAACATGCAGTGGTGAGCTGGAGGCGATTAGTCACAGGGTCAGATTCTCTCTCTGTTTTTATCAATTAACACTCAGGACGTGGGAAGGAGAAGAGGAAAAATGCAGGGATTAAAGAAGAGACAGACAGCAACATATGCCACTAAAGCATTTCCTCTTGCTCTTTCCTTTCCTTACACACACACATGCACGCACGCACAGACACACACACACATGGTCTCTATGTCTGCCCAGGCCATGTTTTTCTCTCTCTCTATCACGAATTTCCTGACAAAATTCCTAGTCTCCTTTCTTAACTCACCTAGTGAAATACAAACCGCATATTCACATAATTCAGATACTTGACTTACGTAGGACATCCCTGTTGAAACATCAGGATATACTGTAACCTAATATACTGTAAATATTAACCATCTTGCTCTGCTGAGGTTTAGCAAAGACCCGTTATTCACATTTAAAAATAATAATAGTAATTTTGAAATTAACCTCTTACTTTACTTTGGTTTCTTTTAAAAAGTTCCTCTGGCATCATAAAAACCCCTTTGACAGATATCGTTGAAGCTTCATCCCTCTGTTTTACTCCAGATTTGTCATGCATTTTTCAGAAGTGACTGATGTCTATTCTTGTAATGTTGCCTCCCCTTGAGGCCAATTTGAATCAAGCAAAAACACACAAAAATAATGAAAAACATTAATTAAATACAATGTTAAAAAAAATTAAATGAACACAGATAAACAATAGGCAGGAATATATTTCTAAAATAATTGTATTATTTGTTTTTGCAGAGCTCTAATCTGGTATTTTAAGCAGGGAGTATTCCCATTATTTTAGGTCAATAAATAATTAATTTTTAAAAGTAACTTCTCCTTCAGTCTGCTGGGCCACAAGAGCTGTTTTAGTGAGTGGGAAGCAGGCCATTGCAGAGAAACATCTCTCTTACTGTGGATACACCAGAAAGTGGCCTTGGCCTCTAGCGAGAGTGTGGCAGGCTGGCTCATGCATACTAATGCTATTTAAACTGTTCTTAAATTCATTGTTAATGCAAATCGTCTCGGGTTACTTGACTGTAACCCTGTTCCCTGAAAAAGCGGGAACGAGATGCTGCGCTCAATAGCGCTAATGAGAACATTCTTTCTTCGACCGGTTGCGAAGCACGTGTGTCAAACACGCCAAGAATTGGCTTATATAACCTCGGTGAAAACGTCATTGATTACGTGCACCTGCAGGTTATAAATAGACGTGAAACGGAAACATCCCCAGGTTACCCCTTTGTCTGAAGAGACGTCCGGACACGTCAACAGTGCGGCATTGAGGCGCAGCATCTCGTTCCCGCTTTTTCAGGGAACAGGGTTACAGTCAAGTAACCCGAGACGTTCCCTTTCAAAAGCTACTCTCGATGCTGCGCTCAATAGCGCTAATGGGAACGAGAATACCAACGCCGCCGCACTGTAAGTGTCTGGACCCCCAAGGTTGTGTAGTGTGTGCGCATAAACATCGAAGAGGTCTCAGACATGACTCTGGGATGTGGACTCAAGGACATGCGAGCCCGGAGTAGCATGGACATCCAAGCTATAGAATCTGACAAATGTGTGCGGAGAGGACCAACCTGCCGCATCACACACTTGCTGCAAGGGTGCACCTCTTGCTAAAGCCATTGAAGATGCAACCCCCCTGGTTGAATGGGCCCTAACTCCTAGAGGCGAAGTTTGACCACGCGCCTCGTAGGCTAGGGCAATAGCATCCCTCACCCAATGTGAAATTGTTTGCCTGGTTGCAGCCGCCCCCCGGTTACGGCCCCCATGGCATATGAAAAGTTGCTCTGACTTACGCCACTGGCTAGTGCGGTGGACGTAAATCTGAAGAGCACGTACTGGACACAGTAAGTGAAGTCTTTGCTGCTCCGGTGTCGTGAATGGCGGAGGACAGAAAGCTTCGAGAATGACCGGATGTATGGTCGAGAAAGGAACTTTTGGAAGATAGTTAGGGTGAGGATGCAGAATAACTTTGACTCGCCCAGGGGCAAAATCTAAGCAGGATGGCAGGACCGACAAAGCCTGTAAATCCCCAATTCTCTTTAGAGAGGTAATGGCCATGAGAAAAACCATCTTTAGAGCCAGAAGCCTGTCAGGCGCTGATTCTAATGGTTCGAATGGGGGGTCAGCCAACCCTTCGAGCACTATGGCTAAATCCCATGAAGGGACCGTAGCTCTAGTGGGTGGCCTCAACCGCTTAGCCCCACGAATGAAGCGGGCGACTAGAGGGTGCTTTCCAACAGAAACCCCGTCAATCAGGACGTGGCAAGCTGAAATAGCGGCCACGTAGGTTCTGAGAGTACTAGGGCCTGTGCCTGAGGACAATTTCTCTTGCAGAAACTCCAGTACTGAAACAATTTGGCAGTGAGCTGGGTCTACATGGTGTGTCATGCACCAGTCCTCAAAAACACGCCATTTGAGGGCATACATTCTTCTAGTGGAGGGAGCCCTAGCACTTAGAATAGTTTCTATTATGCTTGCTGAAAGGCCAGCCTCTCTTAGCTGGTCCCTCTCAGGGGCCAGACGTGAAGGTTCCAGAGCTCGGGCCGGGGATGAAATATTGTCCCCTGCGCCTGAGAGAGAAGATCCCTCCTGATCGGAATCGCCCATGGCGAGCCGTCGAGGAGGGATATTAGATCTGAGAACCAGACTCTGGTCGGCCAACGGGGCGCGATCAGTAAGAGGCGAGACCCCTGTTGACGGACCTTGGCCAGGACTCCCGGGAGCAGAGCAATTGTTCTTTAGGGTGTTTAGAATGGATTCGACACGTGCAGGAGACAGCTGTGCCTGCATTACGACCGAGTCCCATACCACCCCCAAATACGTTGTCCTCTGGGAGGGTGAGAGAACGCTTTTCTTGGCGTTGAGTCTCAACCCCAGAGATTCGAGATGAGCTAGAACGACATCCCGATGTCGAAGCGCTAGCTCCTGAGACTGAGCCAGAATCAGCCAGTCGTCTATATAATTCAAAATGCGGATGCCCTGGAGTCGCAGAGGAGCCAGAGCTGCATCCATACATTTCGTGTACGTGCGGGGTGACAAAGCTAGGCCGAATGGAAGAACCCGATACTGGTAAGCTTCGCCCCCGAAAGCGAACCTCAGGAACTTCCTGTGTTGTGGCAAAATTTCGATGTGAAAATAAGCGTCCTTGAGATCGATAGTCACGAACCAATCGCCTGACTGGATCTGAGACACAATCATCTTGATTGTCAGCATTTTGAACTTGGATGTTCTGAGGTAGCGGTTTAACCCGCGAAGATCTAAAATTGGACGCAACCCCCCATCTTTCTTGGGAACAAGAAAATACCGGCTGTAGTAGCCTGACTGTCTGTCTGGCAGGGGAACATGTTCTATGGCCCCTTTTTCCAGCAGTGTTTGCAATTCCTGTGTCAACCAATGTGCTCGTTCCGGTTTCACGGAAGTGGATACCACGCCGTTGAAACGCGGAGGACGATATGCAAACTGAATCCTGTAGCCCCTCGCTACAGTGTTTTGTACCCATGGGGAGATATTTGGCAGTTGCTTCCACGCTGCCAGTTTCTCCGAAAGGGGCAGTAATTTTGACACTTCGTTTTGTTGGGGGGATGTTAGATGTCCGGTGTCCTGAAACGTGGCAGGAAGCAACCGAGCATTTAACATTTCGCTGGGGGTGCCAGGAAGGAACATCTAGTTTCTGATAGGACTTTTTGTGCCCCTCCCCGGGGGGGCACACCCCCACGTTCCAGGTCGCTTGACCGTCAGGACTTCTTTTTCGATAAAATAATCGTCCTCAGATCCGGCCTCTTGCTGGGCTGTTGAGCTCGGCGAGCCGCTCCCCAGTCCCTACGAGGAGGGGGCACACGGCTCGCCACACTCTGCTTCTGCGACTCTCGCCGCAGAGAGACCGGATTGGGTCGGGGCTGGGTGGCCGACAGCCCTGACGTCTGAGCACGGCGGGGAAGGAATTTATCAAAGGCTTCAGCATGTCTCTTAGCCTCCCTGAACCTAGTGACAACTGTATTCATGGAGTCGCCAAATAGGCCAGAGGGCGACACTGGGGCATCAAGGAGGAACACTTTGTCTCTATCCTTGATGCCTGTGAGGTTGAGCCACAGATGTCTCTCCGTGGAGACCAGTGCAGCCATAGAACGGCCAATGGCACGGGCCGTCTGCTTGGTCGCACGAAGAGACAGATCTGTGGCTCGGCGTAGCTCTGAAAACGCTTCCTCACTAACACTCCCGCCCATGCTCAGGTCCTTCAGCAGGTCAGCCTGGTATGCCTGCAGAACCGCCATGGTGTGCAGGGCAGCACCAGCCTGACCCGCTGCTTGAAATGCCTTCCCCACCAGAGATGATGTTACTCTACATGGCTTGGTGGGGAGAGTTGGCTTTTTAAGTGAGGATGAACTCCCAGGGGAGAGATAGCCCGCAAGCGTCTCTTCGATCTGAGGCATCGCCACATATCCCTGTGCCTTAGCGCCCACGATAGTTGAATAAATTGACGTCGTGGGAACCACAATACGTGAAGAATAATGCTTATTCCATGAACGGGATAACTCATCATGGAGATCTGGGAAAAAGGGGAGAGATCGATTTTGGGATCTCCCCCCTTGGCCACCTGACAAAAATCTGTCTTCTAATCTAGAGTGTTTAAGGTTCTCTTCCTCTTGTGGCCATTTTAATTTAAGCCTGGCCACCGCGTTAGTCACGACCTCAAGAAGCTCCCCAAACGCTTTATCATCGCGGGGGAGCGCTCAGAGGCGGCGCTCTCTGTCTCCATATCGCCGGAGGCAAGAGAACCCGCGTCCTCGTCCCGCTCTGAAGAATTGCCGGGGCGCGCTTCAGCAGCGGGGGCGGGGACTTCGCGATCAGGGGAGAGCGCGAGAGAGAGAGGACACTCGCGCACTCCTCGTCTCTCGGCAATGTCGACGCGCGAGCCCCATGATCTTAATGAGGACGCCGAGGCTCGCCCCTCGCGAAAGAAAGCAAGCCTCGAGCGGAGCACCCCGATGGGGAACAATTCACAGTGCTCACACTCTGCGTCCTCGAGAGCAGCGATCGCATGCTCTTCCCCGAGGCACTCTAAACAATAATCATGTAAATCATCGTCTGGGATAACTTGAGCACAAGGTGGCAAGCATCTCCTGACTGCACTAGACATGATCTCTATTTTCTTTTTTTTTCTTTTCTTTTTCCTTTTCTCTTTCTATATATATATATATATATATATATATATATTTATTTTTTTTTTATTTTTTTTTTTTCTCTTTTAAACTAGACAGTGACACACACACACACAAAGCGGTCTCGAAGACAAAGAAACCTGGGGATGTTTCCGTTTCACGTCTATTTATAACCTGCAGGTGCACGTAATCAATGACGTTTTCACCGAGGTTATATAAGCCAATTCTTGGCGTGTTTGACACACGTGCTTCGCAACCGGTCGAACAAAGAATGTTTTCATTAGCGCTATTGAGCGCAGCATCGAGAGTAGCTTTTGAAAGGGAACTCTGTGTGGCAGGGCTAATCAGCATTAATCTAACGAAAAGACCCTTTTGACACGCACACACAATCTTCAGACCCTTGTATTTTTTATTTTAACTTTTTTTTGGATGGGATGTTGGACACCCAATGATGAACTCAGACAGTATCTATGGTTATACAGAGGAGCTTTTACCATGAGCACAGTGTTTCTGTTTGTGTTTGAAACTTCATTCTGCATTTCTATTAGATTAAACTGATTGATTGATTGACCTTTATACACAGACATTTTCAAATAAAAGACATGGTCACATTTGTGAAAGTGATGTAACGTATAGCCAAGAATGGTGTTCCATACTCAGAATTTGTGCTCTACATTTGACTCATCCAAGTTCACACACACACACACACACACACACACCTGGAGCAGTGGGCAGCCATTTTTGCTGCGGTGCCCGGGAAGCAGTTGGAGGTTCAGTGCCAGGGGCGGACTGGCCATCTGGAGCACCGGGACTTTTCACAGTGGGCCGGTGGCCAATGTGGCCGAGGTATATTTTTTAAATGACGGAAATCATAATATTACATCTCTTTTCTACACAAATGGATGAGTGAGTTCGATCACGCAAGGAGTGTGTTTTGTTTGCATGTGAGTGTTTTGCCCTCCCTCCCTGTTTAGTTTGGTCTACTCCATTGCATATCTTGAAACACGCCCCCTTTCACATCGTCTACTTTACAGAGAGAGAGAGAGAGACAGATTTATCCGGTACAGCGAAATTTCTCTGAGCTGCAGGCCACTGTATACGTTCACTTAAAATATAACTGACTGTGTTTACGAAAATACTTGCAGAGACAATTATTTTATGATAATTTTGTCTGTATGTGTTCATTCAGAAGTAGGGGCGCCCCCAAGGGGTGGCCACGGCCACCACTGTATAAACTCTGGCCACCCCTGTGGCCACCCCTAGAATGATTTGGAGTGGGTACTATTATTTTATATGCAGAATGTAAATTCACAAAAGTTTAAGAAGTGAAAAAAATATGCAGCACCCGTTGCAGCCACTGTTTTGCGTCTCTGAGCAACATTACAGTGTTTCGTTCCTGAATGAATCAACCGTTTAAATTATTTGGTTCAAACGCAATGACTCACTTATTAACAGTGACTCGCTGCGACCTACTGGCTGTTTTAATTTCACATTTAAGGTACCTTTTCATTTTTTTAATAATTTCAAACATCAGTTTTCAATGTTTTATCTTTAAAATATCAAAACATTTATTTATGCATTTGTAACTGCAGATAAAGTACAGAGCTGCATTAAACAGTGTGTAAAAACATCTAAATTGCACTTCAGATGCAGATTCAGTTTTCTCTGCATTGCAAAGATCAATTTGTTGATACTGATTGACTGAGTGACAGCCCAGATGCAAGTATTTGACTTAAAAGTCTTAGAACACTACAGCTGTTTCTTAGAAGTCAGCTGTCAGCACAATTAGAAATAAGACATCAGCACAATTACACTCAGCAAAATAGTTTAAATTATCGTTATCGATAAAATCACAGAAATCACAGAGATATAACTTTGTCAATATTGCAATCCCCTTAATATTTCTTCTGTATTTTAATGTGCCACGCCAAGATTTACTGTGGCCTCATCTGTCCACCCCTGTTAAACATTTCTGGGGGCGCCACTGTTCAGAAGTTATGATACGTGAAAGATGAATTAATTCTTTGTACGCGCATAGTCTGAAACTGCTCTCAGCGCATGCTTTTAACAAGTGCGCACAAGGTGGTTTAAAACGCTTGAATCGGCAAGACTTAGAAACAAGTGCAAACAATCAACTACGATCCGTTTCACCCCTTCAAGCGAGTGAACAACGCGAATCAAGTTAGGAATTTTACCTCACTATTCAAGATCATTCAAGCCCATCAGGTAGGGGGTGATATATTTTGGAGCCTGAATGGAAAACAAAATATAGTCACGGGGCGTCGGGCTAGCGATTTTACGAGCCCTGCACCTCAGCACCTTTGTTCAACAAAATAAATTATTATTTTAAAAGACTGACTCAAAAGAATCATCTGTTCACGAATCGGATCATGAACTTGTATTACCGAGTCAAAGATCATCTATTATTGAACATCTCAAATGAATAAAGACTTCGCTATCGTTTACTTTATAATATTTTATTTCATGCATGATTCGTATGGATCTGTTAAGTGAATGCAAAGTGTGAGTTCTAGGAGAATGTTTGTGTCGTGATGAGCATGTACAGCTGCTGCACGCAGGTTTTTTTGTTTCAGCTTAGGATCAGTTGCCCTATTGGTTAAAAAAAAACAAAAACTTTTAAATCTTTTAGCGGTCTCCTCACCCTAAGTGGGTCGTGTCAAGTGTCATATTACAAAATGTATTAGGTATTGTACAATAAAAACTTTTTATAATCTTGACAAAATACATACTTTTGACTCACAATGCCATATTTTGTGGTTGCTTTGTGAAGTAATATTATAATATAATTATAATATTATAGAAGTAATATTGACAGAAAACAAATAGACATTTGTGACAGAAAACGCAAAAAAAAAGAAAAAGAAAAATATGGATATTGAAATTAATAAAATCTCACAGGAACCTCTTTTTTATTTTCTTTTTTTTAATTCTTTTTTTTATTGTTTTTAGCTATTTTAGAGTAAAACCTGTTATAAAAAATATTTATTTTATATTAAATAACAACAACAATAATAATAATAATAATAATAATAATAAATAGTACAGTGCATTTTCTTTACAGTAAATTTAAACTTATATAACTTTTTGATACTTTCATATTTTGAAATAATTTCACTTCTGTAATAATTTGCTGGCTTAATTTGTCTTCTTCAAAAAGAGTGCATCCTTAGGTCTGTATTCAGAAGCATCCATTAATTATAGCAATTTGAGTTTTAAGTTTTCACGTCTACATTATATTCAAAAATGGGGGTTGACAGTTAAAGAGTAAATAGTTCAAATAGTTTTCGTTAAATTCAGTTTAAATGCTATTCAGTTTGGTAGTTCAGTTCAGGTCAATTCAGTTCAGTTCAATTGTTTTATTCCATTCAAGTATCTAGTATGTGTGAGAATGTCAGTAAATGTGTGATTCATATTGCATGGGGAAGGAAAGGGAAGTGCTAAAAAACAAAACAACTTTCCACACAGAAAAGATTACTTTGTTTACTAAGCTACTTTGAGTCATAAAAAGCTCTATCGTTACGTTTTTAAATGCATCCAGATTTTCCTTGCAAGTCTAAATAAAGCATTTGTGTTTGTGCGTTTGCATATGTACCCCAGATACATATGATATAAATGTCAAAATCAGTTCATAGCAAAGTTCAGATGTTAATATGATTTCTAAATGTCCCAACATCCACCCTGCCAGACACACAGCTGTCTCACTTTCTCTTGAAAAGCTGTTCTCCCCTGATCTCCTCCAAAGATGATAACATCCTCCTGCTGTCCTCTCAGCCCTTGTTCCGGAGGGAGTTACATCAACAACAGGCCTGCATGCTTTGAAGAACAGAGGAATAATAACCATTCTATGGCTGAACATGCAAACATTGCACAACCAGTGGAGATCTTTAAGAGTAAATGTGGGCCTGATGTGAACACACACTTTGAAATGAAAGAGTGAAGAGAGACACTAGAGAAACAGTCTTGTCCCCCACCGACACAAAAAACAGAGATAAGGCAGTGGGCTTTCCTCTCTTCCTGAGCACCGCAGGGATAAAAGAGATTAGGGAAAGACGAATGAATGAGATGTTGAGGGAGATGCAAGCATTATGTGCTTGGGGTCCGTTCTGTTGTTAAGCACCTCGGGGAAATGGATAGAAGACCGAAGCGTCTCAACACTTTACTTGTCTGGCTGTGACGCAGGGTCCAAGTGACGACTTCTGCAAGACTGCCGTTATTTATATGTTATGGGTTTCTAGGTGACAAACAACAATCAGGAGGAAGAAAATCAAATCATATCATATCATATCATATCATATCATATCATATCATATCATATCATTTTATTTTTTTGAAATACTGTTTCTTTAAGAGGTTTTATTGGCCTGATTAATCACAGACATGGTAGTGTAAAGACATTATGAGCAACAGATTGACTCAGCCTGCTTTTATTTTAGTATCAGCTTAACAAACAAGAAAATTACACATTACATGATTTGGTTTTGTAATATGCTTGGCTGAGTTGGTTTTAATAGAGTTGATGTCGAGGGTCTCATGTTTCAGATAAAATAGATGAGACCCAGTTTGTTGTTTGGCTCTAACTTGTTTATTCTGGTAACAGAAGCATCTGGGATATTGAAGATCACATAAGCAAAAGTGCAACAGGTCCTGTCATTTTTAATGGAACATAATGTATATTTGAATTAGTTATTTGTAGTTTTTTTTGAAACTGAACATTTCTCTCTCTCTCTCTCTCTCTCTGTATAATTTGCTGATCGATACAACATTGCTCTTAAACTTTATACAGGCATATTGATGTATACAGTGCTTTTTTAAATAAATGAATAAATATAGAATTAATGAAATATTCAGTTATAGATATTTTAAATACATTGTTTATTGTCATTCTATTTTTCTCTACAGTTGGATATTTTTTTGCATTTGCAATTTTAGAATGATAATAACAATTAATTTTATTTTATATGCTTTCTAGCCCACTGATATGTCAGGCTTTGTCATCTAATTTTAAAGTACATCCTTTAAAAAATTGTCCAACAGCACTGTTTATTTTTAGGGGTACAACATTTTACACTTGAAAATAAGACTCAGTCTGCTTTTGAATGCACACACACCAGCACAAAGTTGTACTTTGACCGCATCTGATCTCCCAGCATCCTCTCTGAGGGAGTGGTAAGGAGAGAATCAAGAGTTCAGGCTGGTTTTCTGGAGGCTTGTAAATTACAGCACTCTTCCTCGTGTTTTATAGAAAGCAGGCTCTCTTTATCTCCTCCATGTGTTGTTGACAACCTCTGAACTCTGACCTCTACACCCCTGACCCTCTTATCTCAGTCCCTGAGCTCTGTCATCTCCCTCTCTCTCTCTAGTGACCTGTTCTCCTGTCCAGCATTTCACAGACCATAAAGCAGACGGTGGCAGGCCTGCTCAGCTCCAGGTGGAGCTTTTCTCTGAACGCTGGGCTGACCTCACAGATTTCACAGATATCTAACACTCTATTCTCTCCTTCAGATCTTTAGCTATGGAGAGACCTAAACATACAAGCACACACATACACAAAGACCAATGAAACAATAGTAACCCATGACAAACAGCTGGGTGGTTAAAAGAACAATTAATTTAAGTTAACTAGTTATCTATTAGGCACTCATAGTCAATTGAGGGAAAAAGTATCAAAATGTACCATGGCAATACTATAATACCATGGTGATATTTGAAGTACCTTGTAATAATAATAATAATAATAATAATAATATATAATTTTAGTACATAAATCTTTGTAATTAATTCAAATATTCAGCTGTGATTCAACCTCAGATGTATTTATTTATTGTAATTTTATTTTATTGGCGGAAAACATGTATTCAAAGATGCCACCTACGTCACTACAAATAGAACGCCGCCATATTTGCAAAAACTCGCCCGGTATGGCCGCCCAAACTGCCCATTTGAATGAGAGAGAGAGACAGAGATACCTGGAGAAAATTTCTATTTTAGGCTCCGATCCTTATTTGTTACCCCCAGTTTTCTTTTGTCCATTATTATCTGCCCCAGACTTGCCCAAATTGGCCTTCCATGATATATATATATATATATATATATATATATATATATATATATATATATATATATATATATATATCTTGTACATAACCCCTCCCCATACAGTGGGAAGTGCTTGAAGGCTTTCAAGAGTACAGATGCGTATCAATATGCTGTGGCTGGATGGGTGAAAAACGTGAAAGTGCGGCACCTGGCCACCAAGGATTTATATTTAATCATGGGAAATGTAGGTATTATAAAAACAATTTCAAATGTATGATTTTGGTGGTAGTTTGCTCTGACTAGGTAGCGAGTTGTTAGCTAGCTAAGTGGCTAACAGCTGGTAGCCACGGGCCGGCACACGGCTAGCTGTCATTAATCTAGGACAGGGCGTCCTAGATTAACGTCCTGTTTTCCCAGGACATGTCCTGTTTTAACGCCCTGTCCTGGCCGTCCTGGCTGGTTTTTAAAAAAGTTATGAAAATGTCCTGGTTTTCATTATTTTAAATTCACGCTTGCCTTTGCACACAAAACATATGAAACCGGCTTCGGCTTATAATCACCTAAATACAAATAGCAAATAATACAACACAAACGCATCACATGGGCTGAAGGCTTAACTTACCTGACACGAAGTGTTCATTGCATAGTAAGGAGTGAGATATGGGTGTCCAGTGATCTCTTCGAATGGCAGCTAACCACTTCTTTCTTCTATCCTTTTTTTTAGGTATATAATAGAATAACAATTTGGGGTTCCTCTTTCGGCTGTTGTTGCAGCCAACCGCACAACATATTGCTGGCATATTCAGACCGTCGGTCGCAAAGATGGCGGCGCAAAGCTACAGTAACGTCATGTGAAACGAATGAATACTCCAAATCTTCAAAATACATTTGGCTAAACTGTATTTTAAAGTCTCCTTGTTACAGTATAATTATACATATTGTATGTAATTATATGTAAGTGTTGAGTAATATTAACAACGTGTTATTACTATAGTATATACTATTTTAACATGGTATTATAACAACGTGTTATTACTATGTCCGTGTGTGTGTGTGTGTGTGTGTGTGTGTGCGTGTGTGTGTGTGTGTATATATATATATATATATATATATATATATATATATATATATATATATATATATATATATATATATATATATATATATATATATATATATAGGCAGCTTCAGGGTCCTGGGCAGGTCCTCGACTGCTTTTAGCTTTACGGCGGTTTCGGCCGCTGTTGCTAGACAGGCACGTGTTGGTCCGCACGGACAACACTACAGCTGTTTCGTACATCAACCGACAGGGCGGTCTGCGATCACGTCGCTTTTCTCAACTCGTCAACTGGAGTCAGACGCGGCTCAAGTCGCTGTGCGCTATCCACATCCCAGGGGAGCTCAATCGTGCAGCCAATGCACTCTCACGACAGCTTACCTTTCCCGGGGAAGGGAGACTCCATCCCCAGATGGTCCAGCTGATCTGGAGTTGTTTCGGGGAAGCCCAGGTAGACCTGTTTGCTTATTATTAGTATATTTATATATTAAATATACTAATAAGAATGAAGAAAGTACACTTTCATGACTACTGTATGTGCGATTTTTAGTAACGTCAAATTAAAAGTTTTACTGTAAATTACATTGATTATAAAGAGTACTACTAGATTATAATTTTAACAGTAGTGTGCAGTTTAATATCAAATCAAAATTAATATATCTTAATTATACTAAACTGCAGCCTCATAATTATCTGTAATTACAGATATATTTAATTAAATACAAGATATACAAATTTAGGTTCCCAATGAAAATTGGCTAGTGGATTTAACATATTTGAGCCACTCCCCGTGCCCACGGGAATAAATAGGCAACAGGTGCATCCACTCATTAGATTTTTGCTTCAGAGCCAAGTAGTTGATGCATTACAAAGCCTTTCATCTCTGTGTTCGAGCTGTTCCTGGCTGGTGTGACGGCGCGGTACAGCGGTGTCCCTGTGACAGCGATTCCCCTGGACGCTTCGACTAAAAGAGCAGTTTCTAAAAGAGCAAATCACGGACGATTCGAGTCTTTTTCAAGATGCCGTTTCGTCCATGTCCTTCTGGATGCAGTCGTTTACTGTCTTCGGTTGATGGTAACAAGCATTGTCTGCAGTGTCTGGGCGTCCAACACGCTGAGGCTGCACTCGTGGATGATTCATGTGTCTATTGTGGGCGTATGAACATGGCATCGCTGCGATCACGTCTCTCACTCCTCTCACTCCTCAAGGGGAATGCAGCAGACCCCTCCGTCTCCACCCATCCCGGTCTCTCTGGCTCAAGCAGGGGACCGCCAGCTGGCACTCTGGGAGATCTGAGGATTACAGTGAGAGCTTCTCTGCTGGGCCACGCCCCACGGACCTCTCACTCCTCCCGCGGCGCATGTCCCGTGCAGCTGCCAATTGATTCTGCTGGGCTGTCTCACGGTGGCCCCATTGTGTCTTTCGAGCACCGCACGAGGATCAGATGTCGTTTGCTTCATCGGGGGATGGGTTATCGACCTCTGAGGATGAGGATTCGGTGGGGCTGCCCCGCTCGGGTGTTGTCGCTGCTGCCGAATCTGACTTGGAGTTGTCGGCCATGCTTGCCCGGGCAGCCGTGAGTATCGGGCTGGAGGTGACTACATCGCCCAGTCCCGAGTTCTCGTGGCTGGACGATTGGTTTACGATTGGCACAGAGCGCGGCTCACAACCTCGCTCTGCTCAGTGGACGGCCGGTCCCTGGGGAGGCATGACCTGATTGTTAGGTTCCTGAGGGGTGCCAGAAGGTTAAATCCTCCTAGGACACCCCTGATTCCCTCCTGGGACCTCTCTATTGTCCTGGCAGGACTTCATATACGTGGACCGCACCCAGAGCTTCAGAAGCTCTGAGCAGCTCCTGGTCTGCTTTTGAGGTCAGCAGATCGGAAGGCTGTCTCCAAGCAGAGGTTGGCCCACTGGATAGTGGATGCCATCGCCTTGGCGTACCTTTCCTAAGGCGAGCTGTGCCCCCTGGGGGTGAGAGCCCACTCCACATGGAGTGTGGCCTCTTCCTATGCACTGGCGCACAGTGCCTCTCTGGCAGACATTTGTCGAGCTGTGGGCTGGGCGACACCAAACAACCTTCGTGTAGAGCCAGTTTCTTCCCATGTGTTGGGTAACAGGTAATTGGCGGGAAGGGGGCTGACTGGGTGTCACGCTTGCTGCGCCATTCCCCCTAACAGGGGATGTGAGCGCCTTTCTTCTCCCAATAGAGTTCCCCAGTTGGCGTACCCTGGTCGAGCATCCTCCAGCACCCTCGGCGGTCAGACTTGGCAGAGCAGTCTGTCGCCAGGCCCAGTACTGGTGTTAGCATGCCCAGAGCCCTGGTCAGCCCCTGTACTGGGCTAGGTGTCCAGATGGCTTGATTCCCTATGATTAATCCCGTATGTGTATTCTTCCACGGCAAGGTTTCCTTTCTTGGCAAACTCGTGTCTTCCCTTGACAGACCCGCTCTGTCAGTCTCTTCTGGCAGCTGTTCCATCCCTACCCCAAGGTAGGACCTGCCTTAAAGACCTATTCCATATGTAGTACTATCCCCTGGGTCAGTCCATATCAGTATCTCCACATGTCACCTCCCTACAGGTAGAATGTTGTCTCCATAGCAACCTTTTCCTAAGGCTCGCTTCCCCATTGTCTTGCCCAGCTGTAAGAACAAATAGGGAAGATTTGAAGCAATCCTTCTCTGAAGGTTGAAATCCCTTCCACTAACTTTGTTTGGGCGGAACAGCAGCGTGGCCTTCTCCAGCAGTGATGTACTCACCCTTTGGCACCTTCATTACCAAGGTCAGTGAATTTGCGCTGGGGCTTTGGGAAGGTTAGCGTAGCGTAGCGTAAGGTAAGCGTAGCTTTTGTGGCATTACACGGCTTGCCGACAATTGCAGCTCCACAGGGTTGTAACAGTGTTCAGGTTGTGGTGTTTTCCATAGGACCCCATATGTCGTTCGACATAACTCGTAGTGACCGACAGATAGGGAACGTCTCGGTTACGAACGTAATCCTCATTCCCTGATGGAGGGAATGGAGACGTTATGTCAAACGACATATGGGGTCTCACTTGGGAGGCAAATCATCTCTGAGTTTAAGAGAAAATGCCAATGAAAATTGGCTAGTGGATTTAACATACCTGAGCCACTCCTCGTGCCCATGGGTATAAATAGGCGACAGCTGCATCCACTCATTAGGTTTTACACGGAGGAGCCGAGAACGTGTCCCGGCAACAGCAAATGGTTCAAGGTTGTGGCATGGGGACATAATGTCTCCGTTCCCTCCATCAGGGAACGAGGATTACGTACGTAACCTCTTTATGTTACACTTTATGTTAAGGTGTCCCTGTTGCAGTGTAATTATATATTTAAGTACTGAGTAATATTAGTTAACTACATGTACTTACTATATGGTTATGATTACTTAGGGTTAGGATTAGGTTGCTTGCATGTAATTAAGCATATGCAACATATACTTCAATTAAAGTGTTGCCCAAATTTCAATAGAAATAAAAATAACATATTTTAGTTCTGAATAAATTCTAAATGTAAAAAGTATATATGAAATTGCATATAAAGATGTAAAATATTTATAAGTTTAAAATGATTATTTCTGCATTAATTAGTATTAAAAGTATGCTACAGTAATTATTTTTCACAAAGGTTAGACATCCTGTTGTGATGTAATATGAAAGTATGTCTTGAAAAACACTTTTGAGGGGGAATGAGGTCAATACTGAGTATTGTATTCAAGTTTATTGGTGGTAGCAACTGTTTAAACTGAAAGATTACTTAGATAACTTAGATAACTAATCGACTTAGATAACATCTTGCAAAGTGTTCTTATTTATTCCAAATCATAAAATTTTCAAAACATATCAGAATATTCTTATTGCCAACATATAAAAAGGTGTGTGTGTGTGTGCTAAGTATTAATAATACTTTCAACATCAGCTAGCCAATAAAACACTCAGGTTAGCTGAGAAAACAAAGTGAAGACTTGCACTGCACGGTGTCAACATTAAACATTTATGAGTGGAGATATCTTCTTTCTCTTGTTCTGTTCACTTCCACCTCTATGTGGGATATCGTCTGGTCTCCACGGGATGTCTGGATGTGGACCTAATAGGGCCTCTTTTATAGAAGTTTCTAGAACCTGAAAGCCAAAGATTAAAAGTCATGGGTCAGCTTTAAAGGGCTCCACCTGTGCTTCTAATTGGACTTTAATCAAGCTTATTAAGTTAATGAAGTGTTCACATGGACCCTGTCTGGCTAATCATCTTCTCTGGTAGTCTTTTAGCAAACGAACGGAAGTGTATTTTTTGCACCACTAAGAATGCCAAATGAAAATGAAGAACAGATGCCGCTGTTGTAGGGTGTTGTATTAGCAGTCAATGTCAATTAATGACATTTATATGGAATGAGGGAGGAGCTTTGTGACTTTTGACCAGTGTTTTAGCATGACTGGCTAAGCTGCCTAGCATCAAAAGAGAGCAGCAAGGTTAAACTCTAGTTGACTGGATGAACACTGCACCTGGTCATGATGGGATAATTGAAATGAAGGTTTAATAGAACAACAATTGCGTATAACAGATATTTAGGAGTGAGAAAAAAAATGTTCGACATTTTGCCTAAAAGAACATTCACAGACTGATTTGCAGCAACAAAGAACCCACAAGTCATTTGTTTTGAATACATATTAGCAATTTCTGGCGACAGTAGTGACCGCAACAATTATTGATGAGATGTAGATGTTTCCAGTGAGGCAGTTATGTTGTTTAAGCCCCATTTACTTACATTGTATATTCTTCAAAATATCTTATTTTGTTTTCCACATAAGAATGAAATCGAGCATTGCGTTAGTTCAGTCAGGCCACGTTAGTCATGCTTGCATCAGCTGACAGTCAGCTGTTCTTGACGTGTACCAATCTAGTCTTGACACCTATCACCTGCGGCCTATTTAAATTCCCATTCTTCAGTGTCTCTTCCATCGCATTGCTGCTTGCAATTAACTCCCTCATCCAACCCCAACTCCACCAACTGAACCTGTAATCCAATCTTTGTTCTTTCTTTACAGTCTCTTCATTGGAAGCAGTTTCTATCACATTTTTTTTACAACTCACGTAATTGTGAATTGTAATTATGTATGCTTATAATGGTTCTGTTCTGTACCCCAGGGGGGTTTGTCTTGCTGCTCTCCCTGCTCTTTCTAAGCATGGCTGCATGGATAGGCATATGGAGTGTTGCCCAGAACATAACCATACCGCCAACACTAACTGTATGCAATTATAATTGTCATAAATATACTTGGCGGAAGTGGTCCTGATTGAAAGTCAGTTAATGATGACATAATTTTCATTTTTGAGAGAACCATCCCTTTATTGTAACAGTGAACAATATGGTGCAACAAAATATTCCAGAAATGATCGCTATTTTGAGTGAATGTTATGATGTATTAAAAGTGCTTCATTAACAATGATAATTTTTAGTGGCAAGAAAACGTCGCAAGAGAAGGAGACATGAGCCTGACAGTAATCAGGGACAACCCGTCCAAAGGCCAACTTCAGAAGGAATGAGTCTTGAACCCCAAGAGAGGGGAGATCAGAGGACTCGATGCTAAGGATAGCATCGTGATCACTTTTTAGCATACGCTTCATCTGGCCGGAGGCCTCAGTCTCAGTGCACCATGGAGGAAACATGTAACCAGAGGGTTTCTGCCCACTGACTGGCCACCGAGAGGGGTGCGGTAGACCTCCAGGGTGGAGTGGGTTAACCCTGCGGAGATCCTGCAGGAACTCCAGCACTGTAGATGAAGTGACCCCAATTAAGCAAGCCAGAGGGGACAGCGGCAAGGAACTGAAACTCCATCGGTGACAGAATGGAGAAAAAAAAAACCTTGGGAGAAACCAGGCTCAGTTGGGGGGCCAGTTCTCCTCTAACCAGATGAAACCAGCAGTTCAATTCCAGGCTGCAGCAAAGTCAGATTGTGCAGAAGAATCATTTCTCCTGGTGGTCATCTGAGACAAGGTCTTTACAGGGGATCTGTATCTGGCTCTAGATGTCCTGGTCTCCGCTGTCTTTCAGGGATGTAGAGGTCCTTTATAGGTGCCAATCCACCATCTGGTCTGGATACGTACTGGATCCGGGTGACTGCAGTGACCCTCTGATCTGGATACAGACTGGATCTGGTGGCTACGGTGACCTCGGAATATGAGAGAAACAGACTAATATTACCGTAGATGCCATTCTTCTAATGATGTAGCAAGTACATCGGGTGTTATGGGAAGTGTTCCTGGTTCCGGTTTACCTAATCAAAAAGAGAAATCAGGCCCATGCAACACATGGTGACCTCTTACGTCTGGGAGAAAGTAAAGTAGTGACCTTTAGCATGCGAAGTGGGTTTCCCCTTGGGGAGAATCCCTTGGTCTTGAGCCACCTCTGTAGGGGTCTCATGTACAGCAGGCCAATACCATTCACGTTGGACGCAGCTGCCATCAGACTAGCAGTCTCTGAGACTGCTTGACAGTGAGTGACCAGCCTTTTCTCACTCTCGCGACTGCAGTGAGGATCGACTCGATCCGAGCAGGTGACATACGTGCCTGCCTGCATCGTGGTCGAATCCCAAGCCACGCCCAGATAAGTGGTTCTCTGTACTGGAGAAAGCACACTTTTCTTTGGGTTAAGTCTTAACCCCAACTCTTTCATGTGAGCGAGAATGACACCTCGATGCCGAACCATCATCTGCTCTGATTGAGCTAATATCAAACAATCTTCAATGTGGTCGAGTCGTGAAAGTGTGGGGTGAGAGTGCAAGGCCAGAGGAAGATCCATATTGGTAGGCTTTTGCCCCCAAAAGCAAACGTCAGGAACTTCAGATGAAGGGGATGGAGATAAGTGCATCTTTTTGATAGATCATTTCACACCAGTCCTCAAACTTGGCCTGTGCAAGCATGCTGAGCTTCAGTCCCCTGACTGAGCGGTTCAAAAGGCACAGATCTAAATAAGGACACAACACCATCCTTCCTCGGAACAGCGAAGTACCGGCTGTAGGACCCGGACTCTGCAACCCGACGAGGGACCATCTCAATGGCCTCTGTCCTCAGAGAGAGTCTACTTCTGTTCCATTACCAGAGCCTGCTTGGGGCCCACCAGAACTGGATTCTCTGGCCTCTCACTACAGTGTGCAGGACCCACTGAGACACATTTGGCAGTAGTTTTCACGCTGCCAAATAGTCTACTAAGGAAATCAGCCTCTCAAGACTGATCAGTTAGCTCGGTGCCCTGAAACGGCGCACCGGCAGGAGATGGCCGAACTAGCTGCTCCGAACTAACCTCCCAGGAGGTCGCAAACCTCTTAACACTGCTACGTTTCCGGGCAGTAAAACCGCCGGAGACCACTGCACCCTGGAACACTGGCAGCATTGGCAGATCGATCTCCTGAGGGCACTGAGGAGAGACGGGCACCGTGTAATGCGGTGTACACCGCTCTTCCCCAGAGGGGCCTGTCCTCCAAGGTCCTGAGCCGCAGCATCAGGACTCTCATAGCTGAAGTCTCCTAAAACGACGGTCCTCAGACCCACGTCGTCTGCTAGGAAGACTAAACCAGAGCCTGCTCGGGGCAGGACCCATGAAGCACACTTGGCAGGGGCTCCCACACTGCAATGTGACCTCCTAAGGGAACCAGTCTTGCGAGACTGGCCTCTGGTGCACCTACAGCCACTAGCTCGGTTGGGACTGCTCTGGCCAGCAGCCCCTTCACACAAGAAATTACATCCCAAGAGTCCCTGTACATCTAACTTCACATAGTCAGATGAATATGTAATAACTCACATAAAAACGAAATAATGTAATACACGCGTTGCCTCGGCAGCGCATATTATTATTATTTTTTTTGCCACTCAGTCACACAAACAACATCAATCTCCTCAGTGAAAGATGAATGCTGCAGCAAGCTCTGCCACCGAAGGCGAAGAAACCACAGCGCGGGTTTCCAAGCCTCATGAATGAGCTCTAGATCTAGTGAACACCGGTGGAGATAGGATGAGTCGTCTCCATCCTGTTCGCCAGATCATTTGCGATTCCTGCTATCGTGGTCGCCGCCGTGCCTCAGCAGCAGCGCGATCACAACCGCAAGATAACATGCATGGACACACTCCTCGGAGCGTGCCCGGTGAGAGTGGAGCTCTTAACAGCGTGATAAGTTCCCACCCCCCCGAAAGCCGACCACTCCTCATTAATGCTGCTTATTATAATATTAGGCATAATATGCTTGGGTAACTGGTGCTTGTGCAACTGGTGTTTGTGCAACTGGCGAGCTCATCGACGCCTTCCACATCAATCTCCTCAGAGAAAGACAGGAAGTGCGTCGCGCCCTCTCACCGGGGAGAAAATACCGCAAATGCGGGCTTCCGAAGCCTCGAGAGCGGGTGCCGGATCTGGTGGTTAGAAAGTGAAAAGTGAGTGAAAGTGACGTGACATACAGCCAAGTATGGTGACCCATACTCAGAATTTGTGCTCTGCTTTTAACCCATCCAAAGTGCACACACACAGCAGTGAACACACACACACTGTGAACACACACCCAGAGAGTGGGCAGCCATTTATGCTGTGGCGCCCGGGGAGCAGTTATGGGTTCGGTGCCTTGCTCAAGGGCACCTAAGTCATGTTATTGAGGGTGAAGAGAGCACTGTACATGCACTCCTACCACCTACAATTCCTGCCAGCCCGACACTCTAACTCACAACCCTTCGATTGCTAGTCTGACTCTCTAACCAATAGGCCATGACTAATGAAGATAGAGACTTGCCCATCTACATTCCTTCCGGCGGATCTGAAAGCGAAACCCGTGAGCACAACCACCGCTCCGCCTCGGCGAAAGCGGGGCTGGCACTGCGAGAAACACCATGAAGGCTCCCTCCTCAAAGAGAGCCTTCTGAGAGTGAAGCAAAACGCTCGCATCGCAGCCGTCAACTCCCCAGAGAGCTGACACTGTGCGCTTCACTCTCAAGCAGACAACACACGAGCTGCGTGTGTCCCTACCTTTTTTTTTTTTTCTTGCTGGCAGGGAAAACACACAGCCTGAACGCTGCCTGCTCTCACCCAAAACTTCTCTTGATTGAAGCTTTGACAATGGAGTTTATCAGTGGACAAACGACACTAAATAAGACTCACAAACAGATAGGGACTGACACACATACACAGCGCATGCTGAAAACAGAAGGCTGGCTGCTGGCTTCGCTGCTCGAGCTTTTATGCTTCCTGGTCTCTGACGTCACCCGCCTATGACGTCTCGCCCATCCATTGGACTGATTACACATGTTATTCCGAGACGTCACGCTGGAGACATTCCCCAAAGCATCATCGACGCAGCTCGAGTTCCTGAAGAGGAACTGAACCCTTCCCTTGTGAAAAATCAGTGCCCTTGATTATATTGATTGTGCACTTGTAGTGTTCTTCAAATCTTAAAATTTTATTTTGGAAAAACTTTGCTTGCAGTTAATATAATATTGACATTATAAAAAGCTGTACTGTTTCCAAACACGCTTGTAAAAAGAGCATTTTATAAAAATGAATAACAACTAAAGCACATAGAATATTTGTAAATTTAACTGTACCATGTTGATATTACATTTACATATTATATATTTAAATTAAAATATTTTAAATGCACTAATTGCAACTTCATCAAATGTATAATAACGTATATTTAAATAAATCATTTAGCATTGATTGAGCTGGTATACATGTGTCATTTTGGGTTCTGAAGAAAAATGGATGGGATCATTAGAGATGAAGTGAATGGTTAAAAAGACAAAACTTTGTCCTACAGTCATTTCTGTGCAAGATAAGTTGCTTTGTGAGCAGACACAAACAAACGTGTTTGTCCCATCAAAAGCTGGCTGAGTTTCAACAGAGATCAGAGATCAGAGCCTTTTTTGCTCTCTTTCTTTGCTAAAGAAAATTTTGGATGAGTTTCAAAACACATTCAAGGAGGAGACAGATAGAGCAGGCCGCCCAACAGAAACAAGACTTGGGTCAGAGGACAAATGTCAAAGGGCGGCAAATAAACACGTTGTCAATGCAGAGGCTTGCTGAATGCGTTGGTAAATATTATTTTATGCAAAACATCTGGAAAGCCCATCATGGATTAATAATGATACAGTAAACATCTACCATTGATTTTCCATGCTTTGCTTTTCATATTAGCCACAATCTATCATCTTACAACCAAAGCAGTTATTTACTCAAACCTGTGCAGGATGACTGTTTCTGTTGCTGAGAGCGGTTGTAAACTTCGAGTAAGGACAGAATACTGTTTGGATTTGTGCCTGAAGCAAAGTCAAGTTCCATTTAATAACAGAGCCATACAGCAGCAGAGCCACAGGCCTTAACAGCAGGCCCTTGAGGTTTAGCTCATTTATTGGGGTAATGAAACCAAACGTTTGTGGGCAAGTTTGAAAGAAGACTTTCAAGTATGATGGGAATTAAATGCTGTGCTATATAATGTTGTTATAATCATTTAATAACTGAATTAACTTTATTCAATTATATGAAAAGAAAATGTAAAAATACATCAGTGATGCTATGGTGATACTTTGCACAGAAAATTATGTGAATTTCCTCTATTGCATATATGATATAATATTTTTAAACAGTATATATATATATATATACATAACATATATATATATATATAACATATATATATAACATTATAAGCAATACTATTCATTTCCAAAGCATTTTTCTGAGCTGTTTTAAAGTGTACATTTTAAGGGAATTAATATTTTTTATTTAGCAAGAACATAATACATTAATTAACTTCATTAAAGGTGGCAATAAAAACTTTTATAAAATTTTACAAAATATTACATTTAAAAAAAAATGTTATTTTGAACTTTATTATTTTTATTTTTTTTACAAATATATTTGCATTTTACATAACTTTTTTAAACTTGCATAATATTTTCAACATTGATAAAATGATACAAAATGTTTCTTGAGGATCAAATCAGCATATTAGAATGATTTCTGAAGAATCATGTTTACACTGAAGACTGGAGTAATGATGCTGAAAATTCATCTTTGCAGAAAATGAATAAATTAGCTTTTAAAAGATATACAAAAATAATATTATTAATATAATTACAAAATAATAAAATTATTGTCTTACTGTACTTTTGATACAAATAAATGCAGCCCAAATTAACATAAATATAACAAAAAATAGCACAAAAGCTTTTTTTCATGTCTGTGTGAAAGCCTGTATGAGACCATGCTATCAAAAGAAAAGCACAGTGACAGATTGCAGTTTGTGTGCCGTTTTGTGACGTGAGGTTAATTCTGCGTGAGTAATTCTGTGCAAGTTAAACATTGCATAATGGTAGGTCAGTGCAGACGTGCATGCATGCATACCAGTTCTGTACAGACTAAATCATGTGTAGTTAATTCACAACTCACAGAGCGGAAAAGCAAGGCCCACAGCTGACAGGACGTGGCGTTTCCTCATCCTAAGCCCCCAAATAAGAAAGAATGCGTGGCCATCCGTACTGTAGAGGCCCCCCATACATGTGTCTGACCCTGCAATCCACTGCTATTCCCAATGCTTGTGTCTTTGTAAACCACTGTTGTCCCATAACATACTTGACCATTGACCATCTAGAGCCTGTGTATTTTGTAATATGGTGTAAATTGTTTACATTATGCCAATTCAAGATGCCCTCTGTGTGCAGTGTTGGGAAAGCTACTGGGAAACTGTGGCTTAAATGGATAGTTTAGAAAATTGAAATTCTGTGTTTATTTATTCACCATCTTGAAAACACACACACACACACACACATATGTATGTATATATAATTCAGTAGGGTCCAATGTATGGAAGCCCTTTACCACCACAGAAAAAAAATATATCTCACAATTTTACGAGAAAAGTTGGAATAGCGAAATGTTAACTTGGAATTGCAAGTCCGAGTTGCAAGGTAATTATTTATTTATTTATTTTTGTGTGTAGAAGAAAACAAAAATGTGAGATGTGAATTTGTAATTCTTAGGAAAAAAACGTTTGAATTGTGGAATAAAAAGTTACAATTATCTTTTTATTTTCTTTATTCCGTGGCTGAAATGCAGCTTCATAGTTTTGAAAACCCATTGACTTTCATTGTATAGTCCAACAGT
This sequence comes from Carassius carassius, assembly GCF_963082965.1. Classification (NCBI taxonomy): domain Eukaryota; kingdom Metazoa; phylum Chordata; class Actinopteri; order Cypriniformes; family Cyprinidae; genus Carassius; species Carassius carassius. The sequence continues at coordinate 22,916,733 of NC_081784.1, forward strand.
TACACCCAAGAAGAAAGTCATACAAACTTGTAACTACAGATGACAGAATTGGCTTTTTTACACATTAAAAGCTAATTCAAAGTAGTTAACATATGCATATGTATCTAACAAAGACATGCAAACTCAAAAAATCCATCATAGTAATAGCTGGAGCCTGACGGTCCCATTGTTTAGGAATAGGGGTACTGGGCCCATTCTAGGGACCCGGGTGTATTGTACAGGAGATGGACCCTTGCATGGATCATTGCATGACCCCAAGGCTCCATTCAAAAGCTATTTTTTCAACCATCACATTCCTGCAGAGCCTCCATGGCTGTCATTGCATATTCTAAACAACAGCCTTTTAAGTCGGAGCAATTGAGAGTGTGGTTAGAGAAACACAGAGGACTGTTTGAGTTTCCCCTCACAGTTCTGGGCCTGACCCACACAAAAAGAGCCAGGAGAGAGAATGAAGAAGAGAAAACCTCCACGTGGGGTGCAAGACAGGCTAAATATAGCTGCAACAGTCAGTCCTAATTCACTGATATCATGAAGCAGCGCATGTGTGCCAGTGCACAAACACGCAAACGCACACTCACACGTAAGACTACAGAAAGTCAGTTGGTTTTACTTATTAAACTCAATGAAGTGAGATTACATTACCAGCACTGGTGGGAACAGGTGGCTTTCATTAAACTTGGGCACATAAAGAGCAAAATAGAGAAATTCAAACCAGAGGGGCAAATAAAAGTGAAGCATAAGTTTTCAATTTACTGTATAAGAAATGCAAGAATGTGAAATACATGAAAACAATACAAATAATCAATAAATAACACTTAAACAGGCCAAAAATGCTGCCAACGAGGTTGTGATTGGACTGCTGGAATCAATTTTGACATTTCAGATTTCAGTTGAATAAGATGAAGATTAGAAGATAAGATGACACTGCACACGGCTAGGCCTGTCCAACCTGTGCAACTTCTTCATGCAAAAACAGGTTCTTTGAAAAGCCTTGGGCTGATATCCAGCCTGACAAAATTGCATTTCTTGCTCATGTTTCATTTTTTTTCTCTCTCTGTCTGTTGAACTGAAGGTCACAGGTTCAACAAACAACTTATGGACAGTTAGTCAAGTCAAGTCAAGTCTGCTTTAACTGTTGGACTAAACAATGAAAGTCAATGGGTGTCCAAAACTGGTGAAACTGCATTTCAGCCACAGAATAAAGAAAATAAAAAGGTAATTGCAACTTTTTATCCCACAGTTCAAACTTTTTTTCTCTGAATTACGAATTCACATCTCACATTTCTGTTTTCTGCTATGGAATAATAATAATAATAATAATAATAATAATAATAATAATAATAATAATAATAATAAAAGGTAACTGACATGTTAGGAATGATGTATAAGAGAGAAGATAAAAAAGAAATGGTTCTTTACAGCACATTAGCTTCAACAAAGAACTAACGTGAATTATATTATTAGCTGATTATATGACTGGATTTGAAGAATAATGTGGCTTAATTACTCCCAAAAAAGAAAACACATTACTAATAGTCCACCATGCTGGCAGAGGCTATTAACACTAGCTCCGCCCACCAATGTCTGGTTGGCATAGACAACATTATAAAAGACACGCCATGAACGGCTGAGTGGAGAAGAGCGTAAAGCACATAGTGGCATCTTTTGATGCGATTGACCCAAGTTTGAATCTGCCTTTTGCTGAATTAATTCTTCTCTCTTTTCCCATCGAATATCAGACCAGAAAGGATTTTTTTCTTTTCAGTAAAAATGAAGTAATATATATATATATATATATATATATATATATATATATATATATATATATATATATACATATATATACAGTACAGACCAAAAGTTTGGACACACCTTCTTATTCAAAGAGTTTTCTTTATTTTCATGACTATGAAAATTGTAGAGTCACACTGAAGGCATCAAGGGCTATTTGACCAAGAAGGAGAGTGATGGGG